>NC_042617.1:591838364-591918448 GCF_901001135.1 Rhinatrema bivittatum | reverse complement strand
TTGACCTCACCCTGCCCTCAGGAAGGCCCTGTTTCCCTGTGGATAAAAGTGCATGCGTTGTGCGGTTTCATAATGTGCATAGTTTTACTTGCAATAAACATAGAAACATAGAAATGACGGCAGAAGAAGACCAAATGGCCCATCCAGTCTGCCCAGCAAGCTTCACACATTTTTTCTCTCATACTTATCTGTTTCTCTTAGCTCTTGGTTCTATTCCCTTCCACCCCCACATTAACGTAGAAAGCAGTGATGGAGCTGCATCCAAGTGAAATATCTAGCTTGATTAGTTAGGGTAGTAGGGGTAGTAAACCGCCGCAATAAGCAGCTACACCCATGCTTATTTGTTTTACCAGACTCTGTTATACAGCCCTTATGGTTGTTTTTCTTCTCCCCTGCCGTTGAAGCAGGGAGCTATGCTGGATATGCGTGAAGTATCAGTTTTCTTTTTTTTCTCCCCTGCCGTTGAAGCAGAGAGCTCTGCTGGATGTGTGAAGTATCAGTTTTTCTTCTCCCTGCCGTTGTGAAGCAGAGAACTATGCTGTATATGCAATTGAAAGTGAAGTATCAGGCTTATTTGATTTGGGGTAGTAACCGCCATAACAAGCCAGCTACTCCCCTCTTTGTGAGTGTGAATCCTTTTTTCCACATTTCCTCTTGCTGTTGAAGCTTAGAGCGATGTTTGAGTCACAGTAAGCATGTGTATGTTTATTTAATAAGGGTATTATCTCCAGGCAGTAGCCATCATTCTGGCGAGTGGCTGGGTAATTCTCTGGTTTTTTTTTTTACTTTCTATTTATTTATTTATTTTTTTTTAACTTTTATATACCGATCTTCTTGTATAGAATACAAATCAAAACCGATTTACAGTGGAACAATAACCGCATGAGAGCATTACATAGAATACATCTTAGAATACTTAAGAATACTTAAAAAAGACATAAGACCTGGCTGTTCAACGAAGCATTTTCATAACCCATTTATCCCCTCACAGACCACTACGGAAGAATTCCTCCCCTTGACACCTCCTCAACATCCTTCCATCAATAATCTCCCATGCGCACTTGCTTCTCCGAACGAATGTCATGACAGTGACTCTAGGTCATGACAGTGGCTCTAGGTCTTTCCAAGACAGCTCCAGTGACTTCACATTCTGTTTTTTTTTAAGCTATTTGTATATAATTTGTAATCTCCCTGTTCATTGTAAGTTATTATCCATGTTTCACTCTCCCTGTTCTATGTAAGACATTATAAATTATTCTTTATATTGTCATTGTAATTTGTTGAAATGTGAACCGAAGTGATTAGTAACAATGTTACCTGAACTGCGGTATATAAAACTGTTAAATAAATAAATAAATAAATACGCATCACTGAAATCTTCATGAAATGACAAGTCTATATAAAGTAACAACCCCAAAGGAAAGTATATCAGATCAAGAAAAACTAGAACATAGCCTGATCATGCCAAGACCTAAAAAAAGAGGTGGTGGCCTCCTCCTTGCCACTAAAACACCTCAAACTCAAACTACTAAACATCAAGGCCCCCCACAAATTTGAAATCGACCTTCTTAAAATCCAAAGAATTACAAATCTGCCTCATATACGCCCCCCCAGCCTATGGAACATGACCCATCCCCCCTCATTGAATTTATTTCTGACAATCTCAATATTGACACCCCTGCTATAATACTAGGAGACTTCCTTCATGTGGATGCCATCCCTACCACCTCGTCCTGCGAGATCTTCCTTAGCTCCCTTCTTGCCCTTGGTTTCAGACAACTCATCACCTGCCCCACATATAAAGCAAGTCATACCCTTGACCTTATCTTCATCATTGGGGGATACTCCTGGTCGTATCCCCAATGATAATAACCATGTTGCCAGCACCGCCACGATACCACTAACAAACCAGGTGAGAGACCTAGGACCACCCTGGACTCTAGAATGAGCTTCAAAAAATTCATTAATGCCACCACTAAAGAAGGCTTCTTCAAGCTACAGGTCCTAAAACAGATTAGACCTCTCCTACACTTTCATGATTACCGTGCAGTCCTTCAAGCCATATTGTTCTCAAAGATCGATTACTGCAACGCGCTACTACTCGGTCTCCCTGCCTCCTCCACTAAACCTCTACAGCTGCTGCAAAACGCAGCAGCCAGGGTCCTCACAAATACCCGTCTCAGAGACCACATCACTCCGATTTTAAAATCTCTACACTGGCTACCCATCCACTATAGAATACTCTTCAAGACACTGACCATCATTCACAAAACCATATATCAGCAATCATCACTACAACTTACCATTCCTCTCGATTTCCATGCTTCATCAAGACCAATCAGATCCGCTTACAGAGACTCCCTCCAGGTCCCCCCTAGCAAATCCTTTATACACAACTCTATTAAAAAACAAGCTCCTTCCACGGCCGGACCACATCACTGGAACTCACTCCACCCTGATCTACGCCAGGAAAAATGCCAGTTCTCCTTCAGAAGAAAACTGAAAACCTGGCTATTCACTCAAGCATACTGCTGAGATACTGTCTTCTTCCAGCACCGTCTGTTTCCCCTCTCCCTATTACCTCCCCTTCCTTGCCCCCCACCCCTTCCCTCCCACCTTCCCTCCAGTCTCACCCTCAGTCCCCCTAAATATGGAACTGTTCGGCCAAGAAATCTGTTTTATACAATTATCTTATTATGCCAGTAACTGATCACTCAATCAACTTTTGATATCTGAACCACTGAAATGTATGTACAAACTTTATTATCTAATCAACAGTTCTCTACTCATTATTTTTACTGTTTAATCTATCCCTCTTTTCTAATGACCAAGTTATTCATTCCTGTTTATTGTAACTTTTTCTATGCCTGCTCTGTTATTTGGTTCCCCCCTTGTTCATTGTAAACAGGTTCGATAAGATTTGTCTTGAGCATCGGTATATTAAAAGAACTTAAATAAATAAAGGGAGGAGGAATAGCCTAGTGGTTAGAACAGTGGACTATGAACAAGGAAACCAAGGTTCAAGTCCTGCTGTCGCTCCTTGTGACCTTGGGCAAGTCACTTTACCCTCCATTGCCTCAGGTACAAAACTTAGATTGTGAGCCCTCTGGGGATAGGGAAATACCTACAGTACCTGAATGTAAACCAGTGTGATATCTCAATTGAGATCAAATGTCAGTATATTAAAACAATAAATAAATAAATAAATCAACTCCTGTATACACTCTCTCCACTCACCTGACAGTATCCCTGTCTCATGGTCAGACCACTTAAGAACATAAGAACTTGCCATACTGGGTCAGACCAAGGGTCCATCAAGCCCAGCATCCTGTTTCCAACAGTGGCCAATCCAGGCCATAAGAACCTGACAAGTACCCAAAAACTAAGTCTATTCCATGTAACCATTGCTAATGGCAGTGGCTATTCTCTAAGGGGTAGATTAAAAAAAAAAAGCGGGATCACATACTTTTGTTGGCGCACCAGGCGCAAACAAAAGTACGCTGGATTTTGTAAGATATGCCCGTAGCCACGCGTATCTTATAAAATCCTGGATCGGCGCACACAAGGCTGCCGATTTTGGGCAGCCGGCGCGTGCCAAGCCGCGCAGCCTGCCTCCGTTCCCTCCGAGGCCGCTCCGAAATCGGAGCAGCCTCGGAGGGAACTTTCTTTTGCCCTCCCCTCACCTTCCCATACCTTCCCATACCTAACCCACCCCCCCCGGCCCTATTTAAACCCCCCCACCTTTATCCACGGATTTACGCCTCCCAGAGGGAGACGTAAATCCACGCATGCCAGCGGGCTGCTGGCACGCCGAGATCCGATCCATGGGCGGTTCCGGAGGGCGCGGCCACGCCCCCGGAACGCCCCAGGCCAAAACCACGCCCCCAGGCCTGCCCCCGAAACGCCACGTCCTGCCCCCAAAATGCCGCGTCGTTCGGCCCCGCCCCCCGACACGCCCCCTTCAAAAAACCCCGGGACCTACACGCGTCCCGGGGCTCTGCGCGCACCGGCGGCCTATGCAAAAAGGGGTAGACGTTGTTTAAAAACGCGATCACGTACTTTTGTTTGCGCAGCAGGCGCAAACAAAAGTACGCAGGATTTTATAAGATACGCGCATAGCCGCGCGTATCCTCTAAAATCCTGGATCAGCGCACGCAAGGCTGCCAATTTTGGGCAGCTGGCGCGCGCCAAGCCGCATAGCCTGCCTCCGTTCCCTCCGAGGCCGCTCTGAAATCGGAGCGGCCTCGGAGGGAACTTCCTTTTGCCCTCCCCTCACCTTCCCCTCCCTTCCCCTCCCTAACCCACCCCTCCGGCACTATCTAAACCCCCCCCATACCTTTGTCCCTAGATTTACGCCTGGCAGAAGCAGACGTAAATCTACGCGCGCCAGCGGACTGCTGGCGCGCTGTCTTCCGACCCGGGGGCTGGTCCGGAGGCCTGGACCACGCCCCCGGTCCGGCGCCACGCCCCCGGTCCCGCCCCCGAAACGGCACGTCCCGCCTACGAAACGCCGCGTCATCTGGTCCTGCCCCCAACACGCCCTCGACACCCCCCCTTTGAAAAACCCCGGGACCTACGTGCGTCCCGGGGCTCTGCGCGCACCGGCGGCTTATACAAAATAGGCACACCGGCGCGCAAGGCCCTGCTCGCGTAAATCCGGGCGGATTTACGCGAGCAGGGCTTTTAAAATCCACCCGAATAGGCGCGCCAGCCCGCAAGGCCCTGCTCGCGTAAATCCGCCTGGATTTACGCGAGCAGGGCTTTTAAAATCCGCCCGTAAGTGAACTTAATAGCAGGTAATGGACTTCTCCTCCAAGAACTTATCCAATCCTTTTTTAAACACAGCTATACTAACTGCACTAACCACATCCTCTGGCAACAAATTACAGAGTTTAATTATGCGTTGAGTGAAGAAGAACTTTCTCCGATTAGTTTTAAATGTGCCCCATGCTAATTTCATGGAGTGCCCCCTAGTCTTTCTACTATCCGAAAGAGTAAATAACCGATTCACATCTACCCATTCTAGACCTCTCATGATTTTAAACATCTCTATCATATCCCCCCCTCAGCCGTCTCTTCTCCAAGCTGAAAGTCATAACCTCTTTAGTCTTTCCTCATAGGGGAGCTGTTCCATTCCCCTTATCATTTTGGTAGCCCTTCTCTGTACCTTCTCCATCGCAATTATATCTTTTTGAGATGCGGCGACCAGAATTGTACACAGTGGGGCGGATTTTAAAGGAGCGCGAATAGGCCTACTTTGTTTGCGCTCCAGGCGCAAACAAAAGTACGCTGGATTTTAGTAGATACGCGCGGAGCCGCGCGTACCTGCTAAAAAACCTGGATTGGCGGCGCGCAATGCTATGGATTTTGTATAGCCGGCGCGCGCCGAGCCGCGCAGCCTACCCCCATTCCCTCCAAGGCCGCTCCGAAATCGGAGCGGCCTCGGAGGGAATCCTCTAACGCCCTCCCCCCCCCTTCCCCCCCCTTCCCCTACCTAACCCACCCGCCCGGCCCTGTCTACACCCCTCCCTTACCTTTGTTGGGGGATTTACGCCTCCCTCTGGGAGGCGTAAATCCCCGCGCGCCAGCGGGCCTCCTGCGCGCCGGGACGCGACCTGGGGGCGGGTACGGAGGGCGCGGCCACGCCCCCGGCCCGCCCCGGGCCATAGCCACGCCCCCGTACCCGCCCCCAAAACGCTGCCGACACGCCCCGAAAACGCCGCGACGACCGAGACCGCCCCCGACACGCCCCCGACACGCCCCCCTCGGAGAACCCCGGGACTTACGCGAGTCCCGGGGCTCTGCGCGCGCCGGTAGGCCTATGTAAAATAGGCTTCCCGGCGCGCGGGGCCCTGCTCGCCTAAATCTGCCCGGTTTTGGGCGGATTTAGGCGAGCAGGGCTCTTAAAATCCGCCCCAGTATTCAAGGTGCGGTCTCACAATGGAGCGATACAGAGGCATTATGACATTTTCCATTTTATTCACCATTCCCTTTCTAATAATTCCCAACATTCTGTTTGCTTTTTTGACTGCCACAGCACACTGAACCGACGATTTCAATGTCTTATCCACTATGACACCTAGATCTCTTTCTTGGGTTGTAGCACCTAATATGGAACACAACATTGTGTAATTATAGCATGGGTTATTTTTTCCTATATACATCACCTTGCACTTATCCACATTAAATTTCATCTGCCATTTGGTTGCCCAATTTTCCAGTCTCACAAGGTCTTCCTGCAATTTATCACAATCTGCTTGTGATTTAACTGAACAATTTTGTGTCATCTGCAAATTTGATTATCTCACTCATCGTATTTCTTTCCAGATCATTTATAAATATATTGAAAAGTAAGGGTCCCAATACAGATCCCTGAGGCACTCCACTGACCACTCCCTTCCACTCTTATCAATGTACTCCTCTCCATAAAATTGCCCTCCTCTACCAACCCCACACATAGTAACAAAATCTCCTTTCACAAACCATGCACCACTGAAGACCTCATCTCTGCTTTCGACAATTTTACCGACAACCTAGATCTCACCAACCCCGATGCTGCCCTTTCCTTCTGGAACAAGCTCACCACTACCATAGCCAATGAAATTTGCCCTATCATCAATAAAGAAATACAACACTCTCAGTTAGCAAAAATACCCTGGTACATCACTGATCTAAAAAATCTAAAAAATGGCGGAAAAACCTTATCCCTAAGCAATCAGCCATTTACAAATCTACACTACACGCCTACAGACTCTCTACCCTCCAAACTAAGCGTGATTATTACTCTGCAAAAATCCATAATTACCAATTCAATGCAAATGCTTTATTCTCATATGTGGCAGAACTCACTAAATCTACCCCCCCTGCCACAGATGAACAAGACAATAGCAAATGCGAAGAACTCGCCCTCTATTTCAAAAATAAAATATCAAACCTCCTCCTACGCTTCCCTTCCAACCCCTCTCCAGCCAATCCGCTCCCCAAAAATCCCAACCTCAAATTCGAGTTTCTTGATTTAACCTCCACCAAGGAAATTGAAATTATTTAAAAAAAAAATCAAACCTGCTACACACACCTCTGACCACTATCCCCACTAAAGCACTCCTGAGTCCTTTCCATTCCCTGCATCATTGTGAAACCCCTGTCCGACACAATCAACTGCTCCCTCTCCCATGGCAAAGTCCCAGACCCCCTCAACCTTGCTGTTGTCAAGCCTCTTCTCAAAATACCTACCCTTGACCCCACCAACCCTTCAAACTACCGTCCTATCTCTAACCTTCCCTTCATATCTAAAATTATGGAAAAAAAGGTCAATTCACAGCTCTCTGACTATCTGGAAGACCATAATATTCTCCACCCCTCTCAATTCGGCTTCCGTAAGTCTCGTAACATGGAAAGCCTATTACTTTCACTGACTGACACTCTCCTTAAGGGCATGGACCACAGACAATCCTTTATCCTTGCCCTTCTTGACATTTCATCTGCCTTCGACACTATCAGTCACAAAATCCTCCTCACCCGCCTAACTGAGATTGGCATCTCAGGCACAGCCATCCACTGGTTCTCTTCCTACCTCAATAATAGAGGCTACGCTGTAAAAATTGCAAAATTCCAAAACATCACACATCCTCCTTACCCAAGGCGTCCCACAGGGCTCTCCACGCTGTTTAATATATACCTATTACCGCTCTGCTACCTCCTCTCCGACCTTGGTCTTAAGTTTTTCTTATATGCAGATGATGTCCAAATCCTCATCCCTATCCAAGAATCCCTCACCAAATTTGTTTTGGGAAATATGCCTCGTCTCCATTAACTCCCTACTCTCTAACCTCCACCTTGCTTTAAACTTCTCCAAAACTGAACTCCTCATCATTTCAAATCACCCTAACCGGACGCCACCATCTGCTTGTGACCTCACTCTCCCCTCAAATGCTTTTCCCTACTTTGTGCGAGATCTCAGTGTCTCCCTAGACCACCAACTAAACTTCAAAAACCACATTAACACAATCATAAAGGGAGGATTTTTCAAGCTCCATATCCTCAAAAAACTTAAACCCCTACTCCATTCGCAAGACTTCCGCCCAGTCCTGCAAGCTACAATGTTATCAAAAATGGATTACTGCAATTCCTTACTTCTAGGCCTTCCCTACTCTACTATTAGACCCCTGCAAATGTTACAGAATGCTATGGCAAGAATCCTTACAAATACACATAAAGCCGACCATATCACCCCTATTCTTAAGGAACTCCATTGGCTTCCCATCTCCTCCCGCATCAGATACAAAACCCTCACCATTATTCACAACTCCTTGCACAACCACAATCACTCTTGGCTTGAGGATGCGCTTCGATTCCACTCCTCCAATCATCCTATTAGAACCACACTTTCAGGAATCCTCTACACCCCTTCCCTTAAATGTGCTCACCACACTTCCACCAGAGAAAGAGCCCTATCCATTGCAGGGCCCTCCCTCTGGAACAGTATGGGGTAGATTTTAAAAAAAAAGCGCGATCGCGTACTTTTGTTTGCGCAGCAGGCGCAAACAAAAGTACGCAGGATTTTATAAGATACGCGCATAGCCGCGCGTATCCTCTAAAATCCTGGATCGGCGCGCTCAAGGCTTTACCCCCTCCGCTATCCTTTAAACCTTACTTTTCCCTATAGCAACCCTGCTAGTCTATATATAGTTGCCTTTCTGAACATATAATTTGTAATGTCATATTTAGTGTCTCCTGTATGAACTAGTTAAAGATAATGTATATTATTGTATATAATACTTTTTGGAGTGTATAATTTATATAAGGTTATCCACAGTGTATAAGGTTATACAGAGTCCCTTACTGAGTGTATAATTTGCAATGCTACTTATTATGTTCTGCTGTTGTTTTCCATCAGGTATTGTTCCTTTTCTCCTCTTCCTGTTTTTCCCTCTCTTTCTCTCGCCCTTTTTCTCTTCCTATCTGCTCCCTCTCCCCCCACCCTGGTTTTTTGTAATTTCCTCCTCTTCAGTTATATTGTAAACCGGCATGATGTACCCACGAATGTTGAAATATAAAGCAAATAAATAAAATAACAAACAAACAAATAAATAAATCTTTAGTCTATAAATAAGGGGTGGTGGTGGATGGGAGGTTTAGAATATGCAATAGCACCGCCCAAAATCATATCTTTTTTTTTTTTTTTTAAATTTATGAATCGCTTTACAGATTTTACATTAAAATCTTACAGTGATGTACAACAGTATACAAAACAATAAATAATACAATTAAACAAAATAAAATGCACAAATTAGAGTAAGTTATAAAATTCAACTCAACCTAATAACATCCTACTAAAATAAAACTAAATTAAAATAAAATTTAAAATATAATATTATGCTGCTGAGCACAACCAAACCTTTATGGTCTTTTATTTATAAAATATTTATTCATGTATTTATTTATATAAATATTAAGGATTGCCAAAAACCTAAACTATGTCCTAACTGACTGCACACTACTTCATTTCATTCTTTTCCCCGTGCAAAAAAAATGTCTAAGATGCTCTGGATAAAAAAATACATACTCATGTCTTTTTTACAATACTATACATTTGCAGGGAAATTTGAGGGGAAAAAAAATAGCTCCCATTCCAAGGACCTGTTGTTTATACCCACTTAAAACCTTCTGAAAATTACCCTTGAAAAATATAAAATAGGGGGATCTAGGGTGGAAAGTGAGAAGTGGGATCTTCACCCTTGCAAATTTCCAACAGAGCATTCTGGAACAATATTTAGCACAAATTCAACATTTTCCACTGAGCAGATTATAACTGGCAATTCTTGAATTAAATAGAAAAAGGAGTTTTAATATGTAGCAAGGTCAAAGAAAAACTAACGAAGTAAATTAACTATATCATTTATTAACTCTCCCCCAAAGCTGTCAAACATTTTGAGGGTAATATTCAACGCATGCGTCAAATTTCATGCAGTCACACACACACATGCACGCGCACACACTGTATGCGCATGTACTTTTACACGCATGGAGGAGAGGCAATCCTGGGGGGTGGAGTCTGGGCAGGGTTGGGACCTGCGTGTAGACTGATTTCATAAAGTATGCAGGCAAATTCTCATCAAACAGCAGTTTTATTCCGAACACTTTCAGAGCAAGTACGCGTGCACAAGTGGCTTTGAGAATTGGTGTAACTTCTGCGCATGCTTGCTCATAAGGTGACAGATTTACCCTGGTTAACTTACTCTAATGAAGTGCATTTCAGGACTGTTCATGGCAGTATCGGTCTAGGTTTGTGGCTGGCATGCAGACCCTCGTTCTCTGTGGCAGTGGTAGGCTCGGTCTCTTCACCTGGCATGGACTTGGGCTTCCTGATGAGCACAGGCCTGTACGAGCAGCCTCCCAGCTGGAGCTGTTGCATGAAGGTGACGTGCTACTAAAGGTGGCCAGCAGATGGAAGGAGAGGGCATAATAAAACAGAATGGGAAAAATCAATTCGGAAAAAAATAAAACCTAGCAGCTGCATGTTCTTTTTGTCCTTTATTTATTTACTTCTGTTTTGGGAGTGAATGGGCCAGAGCGTCCGTGCTGTTCTAAGTTGCATCATCTTTTTGCTTATTTTGTCCCTTTTATTTTCCTTCTTGGTAGGCAGCAGCCCTTGTGATATTGCTGCCTTCTCAGGACTGGTGCCAGGAGCTTAGGTAGGTACCCGGCTGAACCTTCTGCCTTGCCTTACCTAAAAGTGACGATTCCACAATAGTAGCGCTGGCACAATGCACCCTCCAACCATCAATGCCCCTGGCAAAGCAGTCCCCTCCCTCCCTCTACCCTCTGCCTGGCATCCCCTCTCTCTCCCTTCCCCCATTCCTTGCCAGAGGCTCCCCCTCCTTCCCCTCAGCAGAGCAACAATCCCTCTCCACTGCCTCACATTCTCTCCCCTATCCAACATCGTCCTCTCTCTCTGTCCTATCTCCTTCCTCCCAATCCAGCAATCTTTTCTTTCTCCTCACACCAGCATTTCCCTCTCTTCACGCCCAGCATCCTTCTCCTTCCTCTCTGCCCAGGATTACCTTCACTCACTCTCACCCCCACCCACCCTCTGCCCAGCTAAGCACTCTCTCTTTCCCTCTATACACAGTTCTTAGTATCTCCTCTTTCCCTCTTCCTGCCCAGGGGCCTCCTCGCTCTTTCTCTCCTGTGGCCTAGTATTACCCTCTCTTTCATTCTCTCAGTTCTTGGCCCAGCATCCCTTTCTGTCTGTCTTTACCATCTGTCCAGCATCAGCTACCCCCCGTGGCCCTGCCCAGCACCCAGCACCCAGCATCTCCCTTCTCCGAGAGCCTGATGATATGATGGCTTCTACCACAGAACCTGCCTCCCTTCTTCTCACTGCATTACTAGCAGTGGCTCCTACTCTCTCTGAATCCTTCCTTTGCTACTGCTGGCATGCACAGTGTTGACCCAGATTTTGGTTGTTAGTGATAGCAGCAGCAGCAGTGCAGGCCCAGGTCCTACACATGTTTTACTCCCATGATGCATCAGTGCCTGAACAGCCACTGGCCAGGGAACAAATGGAGCAGACTGGCTTGAACATAGCACATGAACGGAAGCCAGAAGGGCACCTGCATGTGGGCGCTATTGCAGTGGGGGGTTTCTGCTCCCAAATGTTGCTACTCTAGGTCACTCTCCAAGTTCCCCCAAAGGTAAAACTGGCATTGTACTTTCTGCAATAGTTAGATTTCCACAAACTTGGTCCTCTGAGGCATTAGCCAGGACTGGGTTTTTTTTACGAGCACCCATAATGCATAGTCAGGCATTATGGATCCTATGCATTAAAGGTTCTATGCACTAATACCTTAGATGTCAATTTCAAAGGCTTAGATGGCTAACTTTAGGATTTAGGGTCCTAAATTGGCCCTTTGAAGATTTATCAGGGCTGAGTGCCTAAATTTAGGCTCCTAATTTCACCTGGGTTCCAAATTTAGGAGCATAAAACACAGGGTGGCTACGGGATTGGAGTTAAGATCAGGGAAAGAGTATGGAATCAATATTCAGATGCCAGATAGCCTGATAAGCCTAAGAACATAAGAACATAAGAAATTGCCCTGCTGGGTCAGACCAAGGGTCCATCAAGCCCAGCATCCTGTTTACAACAGAGGCCAAACCGGGCCACAAGAACCTGGCAATTACCCAAACACTAAGAAGAACCCATGCTACTGATGCAATTAATAGCAGTGGCTATTCCCTAAGTAAACTTGATTAATAGCCATTAATGGACTTCTCCTCCAAGAACTTATCCAAACCTTTTTTGAACCCAGCTACACTAACTGCACTAACCACATCCTCTGGCAACAAATTCCAGAGCTTTATTGTGCATTGAGTGAAAAATAATTTTCTCTGATTAGTCATAAATGTGCTACTTGCTAACTTCATGGAATGCCCCCAGTCCTTCTATTATCCGAAAGTGTAAATAACCGAGTCACATCTACTCGTTCAAAACCTCTCATGATCTTAAAGACCTCTATCATATCCCCCATCAGCCGTCTCTTCTCCAAGCTGAACAGCCCTAACCTCTTTAGTCTTTCCTCATAGGGGAGCTGTTCCATCCCCTTTATCATTTTGGTTGCCCTTCTCTGTATCTTCTCCATCACAACTATATCTTTTTTGAAATGCAGCGACCAGAATTGTACACAGTATTCAAGGTGCGGTCTCACCATTAGATAACCAGCTAGCTTTTATTTTTATTTATTTATGTTTTTTGATAATGTTTTTATTGATTTTAAATTTGGGGTATACAACACAATAACATGCCTCCAAAACATTTCCTCCTTATCAGAGACAATTCACAGATAGCTAATGACATACACAATGTGGATATATATATATATATATATATATGTATATCTTGGGCATGTCTTCCGAGATTTGAACATGCAGCTGATTCCTAGATACTGAATTTAGTCACCTACATCTAGGCAAATGAATAGCAGGCCTAAATGTAGGCTCCTATATTTTAAGGTCTTAAATGTAGGTGAATTTTTTGCAGAAAATGTAGCTTCCTAGATTTGGCTGAAAATCGTTGTGTAACCTTTTTTCACTGGGCGCACTGGTTGGTGGATAAGAAAGATAATGCTGAGCCATCTTGGCCAGGTCTGGCCAGACTATAGACTTGTGTGCCCAATAAGCTAGTGGATTTGTGGCCATGTTCTTAATGGGCTCTGCTGATGTCTCCTTTCCTGGGGTGGAGTGAGGGTCTCTGTTACCAGCTGCTTTAGCTCTGGCCAGCATTAGGAGAGGTGATTCTATGGGGGCAATGTGTCTGTGACATTTTGAAGAAATGGTAGCTGACACCTGCTGACTCCTGCTTACACTGTTCTCTGGGGAGGCCACTCTTTCCTGAGCTGTATCTTCACTGCACCTCCAGAATTCCTGATCAAGCACCTTAACCACCAGTATCTTCTTTGTGTAAATGAGATGCTGGGACAAGAGGATGAAACTCCCTTTCATCTGTAGGTCACAAACTGTGGCAATCATGTAAGTATTGTTTTCTGTCAAAAGTTTTAGACTCTATTGCACTGTGCTGCAAGGAGTCCACAGATTGGATGACCTCTGCTTTCATTCCCTCTTGCTCATAGAAACCCTCTAAATTTTCCTCCAGAATATTTACTATGGGGATGAGTCTACCCAGGATGGTACATCTGGAACTCAGATCCTCTGTGGCATCCTTGAAAGGTTTCAGGACTTGTAGCAGCTGCCTCATCACTACCTAATCATGATGCTCCAGGGGGCAATCCATACCGATCTCTATTTTGAGAGACAGATCATGAAGGGGTATCTGCCACTCCACTAACTTTTGTAGCAACAGATAGGTGGAATTCCAGAGGGTGCCAATATCTTTAATCAGCTGCTTATGAGGCATCTGGAATTCCTATTGCTTCTCATGGAGAAGATGTCCACCCTTTATGCTATGATGAAAATTGTCTGCTATTTTCCTGTACCTCTCTATTAAGTCCTTCAGGACTGGAATCCTGGCCCCAGCCCCAAGATCCTTCACTGCCAGGTAAAACAAGTATGCAAAGCAACAGAGCCCCTGATAGCCCTCATCTTCCACTGCCTTTATCATATTTGCACTATTGTCTGTCACAAAAATGTTTGCATGAACCCACCTGCCTTTCCAATATAGCTTCCAGCCCTTCAGCATCTTTGTTATGGCTGTTGGGATATTGCATGAGGAACTGGGACTATCCATTACCTGGATGCTCAGCATAACCCATCTGCTCCCTGATGCTTGGCTCCTGCTAGAGAACTTGCCTGCTAGAGTTCTGCCAGCTCCCATCAGAGTGTCATTTGGAAGAGGTAGGCATGCATAACATTTTTGCTAGACCAAATGTTGCTGGTGAAATGCACACTACTCCCCTCTGCTTTGGCCAGCTGTGCCTCCTTATAATTATGGCATTGATTGTACAGGATGGGGATAATCTGTCTACCAAATGCAGTCCTGGAGGGAACTCTGTAATTGCGGGCTAAGAAGTGCAAAAGCTCAGGTTCTTCACTATCTGCAGGGGCTGGTCATCTAGAACAATCATTTCTTCAATGAACCTCGTCATTACTTTAGATTCTGTCTGCCTCTTGCCCAGGGATAGTGATACAGAACATCATCCCATTTCCTCTATGGTGGTTTGCCATTGCAGATGCATGGCAGGGGGGCTGCTGGCCTTCCACCTGACTGGTGGAAGGGACCATGAGGTCAGCTTGGGGAAAAGTCATCTCCTTTGCAAACTTGCTGCAGTTTCTGCTTTGAGTGGATGAAGGGGTCCCCAGGCTGGTACTGCTTCCCTCCCCTGATGCCAATGCTAATGGGGGGTGCTTCTGCAGTTGATACTGCGTACTGGCATTTATCAGATGCCTCAGTAACTTTCCTCAACTGATGGCCTTACTGCAGTGAATTCATTGAGCAAAACTCGGGTCCTCCCCTCACTTTAAAGTGTCTCCATACAATGGATGTCTTTCATGATCTCTCCTCGCTGCATCCTTGGGGGCGGGGGGAGGCTGCTGCTGCTGCTGGCACTGAAGTTGAGGTTGAGGGTGAACCATGAGGAAGAAGACCAGGAGCATCAATTACTCTTTATACTTGCACTGCCTGTTCTTCCTGGGGGGTTATTCTGAACACTGTCAGTATCATCTATCTACCCCACCTCCTCACTGGCTGCTAAGATGCTATTGAGGGTAGTTCCCAGATTCTCTTCAGCAACTAGCTCTTCAATATCTTCTGATTCAGGGAATTCTAGACATGATTCTTCCTCAGAATCAATTTTTGAAAATATTGCCTCCATTTTCTCAGCAGCAGTAATCATGGAGGAGTACACTGCAGATTTTTGATGTTGCACTTCTGCTGCCCCTTGCATTGTATTTGCCTTGCTAACACCAGCCTCAAATGGCTTTCTCACCTTTTGTCTCTGCTTCAAAGAAAGAGTGAGAGGAACAGACAGCGATGGTACACACTCTCCCAATTTTAATTTCTTATCGCTTGAGCCGGCTTCAATGTCTGTGGCTAAAAAAGTCTCTTTTAAGTAATAGTACTGTTTATACTTCTGACAGCTTGGGCTGTCTCTTCAGCAACACCCAAATCTCTGTGTCTGTCATTCCCTTCTCTCCCCTGACTTTGCAGTGGCAAATATATAGCAGGCCCAGCCATCTGGAACAACCTCCCAGCAGATCTCAGGCTGGAACCCTGCCTAGTAACATTTAAGAAAAAACTCAAGACTTGGTTGTTCCGCCAAGCCTTCCCGGACCCCTCAGACACACATTAGTCGACGAACCGGCTCATGAGCAATGGAACCCAGATCCTCTCTAAATTCTACACAAGCATCAGTACTTTCATAATAGCTCAACTAGCACTAGCACGGACTTTTAGGTCTTAGTTTCTTAACTTACTACCCTTTTTAAGCCTTCTTTCCAGCTGTTTTAAGCTTCCAAGTTTTGCAGTCCTTGTTAAATGTAACTTTGTTTCTCCTGATTATAATAAGTTGTTTATGTTTACTGTTTATGTCCCTGTTCGATGTAAACCGACCTGATAAGGTATTTAACTTTGAAGGTCGGTATAGAAAAATGCTAAATAAATAAATAAATGATGGAATTGGAAGTAGCTGCTGGCACATTTGATGTCATAATATACTTTGTTGATTCTATATTGACTGTCTGTCTGTTACTCACACTTAATCAAGTTGACAGACTGAATTTACTTCATTGCTTAACAGCAAGCACTGCCATTTTTCCAAGCAGAGTTACCAGCTTACTAATAGCACAAATTCAGTCTCTGTCTTTCTAGGGCTATCCCTCACAGTGTGTGCAAAAATGTATTTATTTATTTATTTATATTCCACTTTTCACACTTTTTTCAGCACTTCAAAGTGGATTACATTCAGGTACTGTAGGTATTTCTCTATCCCCAGAGGGCTTACAATCTAAGGCCTGGATTTATCAAAATGCGGTAAGTATCACATGCGATAGCAAAAGGGGCGTGGTTTATGCAAATATTCATTTTATCACAATTTGCACTAATTACCTATGCAAAGAGCTAATTAGTGCAAAAGGAGCCAGACCTGTTGTATTTCCCCACTGGGGGGACCATGTTTAGAAGAGAGAGAGAGAGAAAAAAGCTGTAGTGTTTGCTCCCTAGATAGTTATTTGTATCCCTATGGTAGGCCCACCTAGTAACTCGAGGTGAGGGTTAGGTAACAGTGTAGGGGGTTAGGGGCCCCTTTGACATTCAATGTTGGATGTACGAACAGGTCTCTTGTGAACATTTGATGACCCTCGGAGTGAGGAAACTCATTCCAAGATGAGATTTGTGCAATGTTCTCTCCACCTAGCTTGATGTTACCCAGGTAGAGAGTCCATCAAGCTAGGTGGAGAGAATATTGCACAAATCTCATCTTGGAGTGAGTTTCCTCACTCCGAGGGTCATCAAATGTTCACAAGAGACCACTGTTCTGTTCGTACATCCAACATTGAATGTCAAAGGGGCCCCTAACCCCCTACAACAGCGGCCTTCCCCCATTCCTTCCCAGGCTGCTCCAATTTCGGCCTAGGAGGAAACTTCCCAATCCCCTAATCTAGCCTTCCTACCCCTTCCCCTAACCTTCCCGCTCCCTAGCCCTATCCTAACCCCCTCCAAAAAGTTGTCTCATCTTTTGCGCCTGCTCGAAGCAGGCGCAGGTTGCGCGCGCCGGCAGCCTGCCAGCACGTGATCTTCCGACACAGCAGCAGATGGCCTCTAGCCCCGCCCCGCCTGTGGATTTACGCGCGTAGGCTCAGACTATTTTATAATACTCGCACGTATATGCGCGTGTGTTATATAATAGCCGCAGCCATGGGCACAAGCTGGCAAACGCGCGCACATGTGCACCCATGTGCCTGCTAAAATTCACCGTCTTTGTTCCTAATTTTACAAATCACTGCGATTAGCTTCCTTTTGTGAACAACTCCAGCCAAAAACTTTCCAGTTTCTATTTCTGTGTTTCTAAAATTGCTGTTTAGACAGCTGGGTGGATTTTTTCATAACTACAATCTGAGAAGTTTTAAATTCTTCCCTAGCATTCCTTAGAGCAAGCTTTATGTTTTAAACAAGTTTTATGCTCTTGCTCAAATGTATTCATATTTCCTTCATGATTTCTTTCCTAATGTTTTAAAGCGGCAAGAAAGTGCAATAATGTTTCCCCCAAGGACAGTTTTAAAACGTTTCCCTCCCTGAAGTAGGTGAAAATGCCTCTGTTAGATTATGGAAATGAAAATCTGATATAGTATCCGTTATAGTTTGCTTAAAATTATCTCTGCCTAATAAGGACAACAGCCAGCAGAGATACAGAGGAACAGTTTCAAGGTTTTTATGCGGGTCAACTCAGGTTTATCTGTGAAAAATGGTTTTTTCAAAAACTGTCCCTCCCCATGCAGGTAAAAGGGGGAGGGTTAGGTTGAGAAGGAAAAAACAGGGGTGGTGATTTCATTTTGAAATCGCTGTGCATATTTTCTGGTGTGTTTCTGGCTAAATGTTAGCCAGCTAGAATTAGGGTGCTCTTCCTAAAATGTCTTCTCTCATTGCCTGAACAGGAAAGGATAATCCTGTGAGGAGAAGAGGACCCTGCGTTGAAATGAATATATGCTGGGATACAGGGCGGACAATATGACATGTCAAACTGCTCATAAGAACATGCAATACTGGGTCAGACCAAGGGTCCATCAAGCCCAGCATCCTGATTCCAGCAGTGGCCAATCCAGGCCATAAGAACCTGGCAATTACCCAAACACTAAGGGCCGGATTTTAAAAGCCCTGCGCGCGTAAATCCAGCCGGATTTACGCGCGCAGGGCACTCACGCGCCAGCGCGCCTATTTTGCATAGGCCGCCGGTGCGCGCATAGCCCCGGGACGCGCGTAAGTCCTGGGGCTTCGTAAAAGGGGCGCGAGGAAGTGTGTCCGGGGGTGTGTCCAGGGGGTCAGGGGGCAGTTTGGGGCAGGACCGGGGGTGTGGCGCCAGCCCAGGGGCGTGGTCGAGGCCTCCGGACCAGCTCCCGGGTAGGGTGATGGCGTGCCAGCAGCCTGCTGGCGCGCGCAGATTTATACCTGCTTTCGGCAGTCGTGAATCTGCCAACAAAGGTAGGGGGGTTTAGATAGGGCCAGGGGGGTGGGTTAGGTAGGGGAAGGGAGGGGAAGGTGAGGGGAGGCAGAAGGAAAGTTCCCTCCGAGGCCGCTCCGATTTCGGAGCGGCCTCAGAGGGAACAGGCAGTGTGCGCAAATGTGCACGCCCTTGCGTGCCAACCCCGAATTTTATAAGATACGCGTGGCTACACGCGTATCTTATAAAATCCAGCGTACTTTTGTTCGCGCCTGGTGCACGAAGAAAAGTATGCGCGTGCGGAAATTTATAAAATCTACCCCTAAGTCTATTCCATGTTACCTTTGCTAGTAATAATAGCGGTGGTTATTATCTAAAACAACTTAATTAACAGCAGGTAATGGACTTCTCCTCCAAGAACTTATCCAAACCTTTTTTAAACACAGCTATACTAACTGCACTAACCACATCCTCTGGCAACAAATTCCAGAGTTTAATTGTGCATTGAGCTAAGAATGCAGGTTGAATTCCTATAGAGTCAAGTTCTTGGTTGAGGATTTTTTCATGCATCCCTGGCAATCCTTGTTCAAAGCTCTGTTCAGTAGATTTGCCAGTCTGCTCTGGTAGACACTTCACCCCTGCTTTGATAGGTGGATATCATCTCTTCTCAGAAGTCTTTGGAACACCATCCCATGATTCAGGAAGCCAAAATGCTTTTGTTGACACAATCTACATGAGAGAGATGTATGATACCCTTTCAGAACATATTTTTAAAGGCAGGATGTAAATATTTTATTTCACTATGACCGCAGATTATTTCTAAGGTTTTTTCTTTTTTTTTCAAACATTGAATACAAAGTAGTTAAATCACAAGCGGATAGTGATACATTACAGGAGGACCTTGCAAGACTGAAAGATTGGGCATCCAAATGGCAGATGAAATTTAATGTGGACAAGTGCAAGGTGATGCATATAGGGAAAAATAACCCTTGCTGTAGTTACATGATGTTAGGTTCCATATTAGGAGCTACCACCCAGGAAAAAGATCTAGGCATCATAGACATAGACTGTCATACAGTTATGTAAATATAATATGTAATATAGTTGCTATCTCTATAAAGTTGTTTATGTTGGCTGTATCCTCCTGCTATTACACTCTCTTGGTCCCTTAGACCGTTCCTCATTCTCTCCCCGTTCCTTACGAATCCCTGTTAAATGTAACTTTACCCTTCTTTTCTCCCAACTAGTTTTTTGGCTCCCCAGTTGTATGTGAACCGATGTGATATTCATTTGAATGTCGGTATATAAAAGTTATAAATAAATAAATAAATAAATAAATAGTGGATAAAACAACAAAGAAATAGATGCCCATTTTTAATGAACACGTCTCCACCCAATAAAGATTTGGCAAAGATTTCCTTGGGCATCTATTTCTTTGATGTTTCCTCACGGCTTTGTTAGATCGCCTGCCTTGCTGTTTTTTGGGTCCATCATAGTGGATAACACATTGAAATCGTCGGCTCAGTGTGCTGCAGCAGTCAAAAAAGCAAACAGGAATTATTAGGAAGGGAATGGTTAATAAAATGGAAAATGTCATAATGCACCTTGAATACTGTGTACAATTCTTTTTTTTTTAATCATGACGAAAACCAATACAACATACAGCAATACAAGTACAAAGCCCAGCAGTAAGAAAGATAACAAAGTAGAAGGCTTTGAAAGTAAATAGAACAAGTTACTTCAACTTTTTCCAAAGAATATCCCCCCACGCTAACTGCAAGAAACACAATCATACACACATTCAACCATCACACACAACAAGGAAATGAAACTACGAGCACTGTGTCTCAGTAGAAAAGCAATATAAAGAGAACTAAAAGAACCACGAATTAGACTTCCATTTAGAAACTTTCTCCCAGAGTGTGAAATAGCTTTTCAAATACAGGACACTGCTCTCTAGGTGATGCATTGTCCTTTTGCATCGAGGATATCTCCCCAAGGCCTACTGCCCAGGAGGGAAGGGTTAGGTCGGCCGTCATAGTTGGTGATTCGATTATTAGGAATGTAGATAGCTGGGTGGCTGGTGGGCGTGAGGACCGCCTGGTAACATGCCTACCTGGTGCGAAGGTGGCGGACCTCACGCCTCACCTAGATAGGATTTTAGACAGTGCTGGGGAGGAGCCGGCTGTCGTGGGCACCAACGACATAGGAAAATGTGGAAGGGAGGTTCTGGAAGCCAAATTTAGGCTCTTAGGTAGAAAGCTTAAATCCAGAACCTCCAGGGTGGCATTCTCTGAAATGCTCCCTGTTCCACGCGCAGGTCACCAGAGGCAGGCAGAGCTCCGGAGTCTCAATGCGTGGATGAGACGATGGTGCAAGGAAGAGGGATTCAGTTTTGTTAGGAACTGGGGAACCTTTTGGGGAAGGGGGAGTCTCTTCCGAAGGGATGGGCTCCACCTTAACCAGGGTGGAACCAGACTGCTGGCGCTAACCTTTAAAAAGGAGAGAGAGCAGCTTTTAAACTAGAACAAAGGGGAAAGCCGACAGTCACTCAGCAGCGCATAGTCCGGAGGGAGGTATCTTTAAAGGATACTAACGATGCATTAGAATTAGGGCATCCTGACAGTGAGATTCCAATAATTAGAAAAGTAGTCCAAGTGCCTGTAACTAAAAACTCACCTGAGCTAAAAAATTCTAACTTATCCCTATCAATTAAAAAGCAGAATGAAAATACAAACAAAAAACAAACTTTGAAATGTTTGTATGCTAATGCCAGAAGTCTAAGAAGTAAGATGGGAGAATTAGAATGTATAGCAGTAAATGATGACATAGACTTAATTGGCATCTCAGAGACATGGTGGACGGAGGATAACCAATCGGACAGTGCTATACCAGGGTACAAATTATATCGCAATGACAGAGAGGAGCACCCGGGAGGAGGTGTGGCGCTTTATGTCCGGGATGGCATAGAGTCCAACAGGATAAACTTCCTGCATGAGACTAAATACAAAATTGAATCTTTATGGGTAGAAATCCCTTGTGTATCAGGGAAGACTACAGTGATAGGGGTATACTACCGTCCACCTGGTCATGATGGTGAGATGGACAGTGAAATGCTAAGAGAAATTAGGGAAGCTAACCAAATTGGTAGTGCAGTAATAATGGGAGACTTCAATTACCAGTCCAAAAAAACAAAATGTGGAACACAAATGTCACTTATAGTTTTAGCCTATGAAGGTGTCAGCAAGCCTGACGTTGTGTGACTTTGAAAATGACACCAACCGGTCTTTTAATCATTCACCTTCATTATTTTATTAATAGTTTAAAAAATCTTTTTTCATTTTTTCAATTTTTATAAAATTTATGTCCTCCAACCACAAAAAGGTATCCAAAAGGCAGACTCTTTATTTATTTATTTATTTATTTATTTAACAACTTTTAATATACCGACGTTCGTGAGGCACATCACGCCGGTTTACAAGTAACTCAGTTAAAGGAGGAAATTACAATGAACAGGGGGCCGGGGGATGGGAGCAGGCCAGAAAAAGGGGGGGGGGGGGGTAAGGGAGACAGGAAGGAGAGAGGGAAAGATAGGTAGCATGAGTGAGAGTATAAAAAACAACCGTTAACATAAGAAATAAAAGGAACTTATTTACAGAAAAAGGAATATTTACATTAGTGACAATTAGCATAGGATTGATTATATCGGACTAGAATGAATGGATTATATCGGACTAGAATGGATTATATCGGACTAGAATGAATGGTTTAATGGTTTAATGCAAAACAAAATGCAACAAAATAGTGAACAACTATTGCTGCAATCAGAACAGTGTTGGATTTACAGATTAAATGCTATTGCACCAGCTGGTTAAACACAGAACTTGATTTACATGTCTTTTTGGGATAAATAATCCCTTATGTGTTTGAACTGTCTAAGACGCGACATTGGTTATTGTGTTCCTAGTGACGTCATGCGTGAGGAGAAGATTTAAAGAGACGCCAGCCTCGACTTCAGTTCCTCCTCCGTTTTCTTGATGAGATGATCGAGACCTAGAGTCCATTTTCAAAAGGGTAGCCATACAATTTTAAGATAAGTATTTTTTCATCTTCATTTGAATAAATTGATTCTAATATCTACATTGTCATTTTTAGGTCAAAAGACTATTTGTGATTAATTCTCATATGCCCCTGAAGAAGCTGTAATAGCGAAACACTGGCCGTGTTGGGTTGCATTTTGTTTTGCATTTAAGAGTTTGCCTTTTGGATACCTTTTGTGACTGAAGGACATAAATTTTATAAAAATTGAAAAAATGAAAAAAGATTTTGAAACTATTAATAAAATAATGAAGGTGAATGATTAAAAGACCGGTTGGTGTCATTTTCAAAGTCACACAACATCAGGCTTGCTGACACCTTCATAGGCTAAAACGATAAGTGACATTTGCATTCCACCTTTTGTTGTTTTGGACCGGTTCTGCTGTGGACAACTACTGACTCACTATATCTAAGCAGACTTCAATTACCCCAATATTGACTGGGTAAATGTATCATCGGTACATGCTAGAGATATAAAGTTCCTGGATGGAATAAATGACATTTTTATGGAGCAATTGGTTCAGGAACCGACAAGAGAGGGAGCAATTTTAGATCTAATTCTCAGTGGAGCACAGGACTTGGTGAGAGAGGTAACGGTGGTGGGGCTGCTTGGCAAAAGTGATCATAATATGATCAAATTTGAATTAATGACTGGAAGGGGGACAGTAAGCAAATCCATGGCTCTCGTGCTAAACTTTCAAAAGGGAAACTTTGATCAAATGAGAAAAATTGTTTGAAAAAAACTGAAAGGAGCAGCTACAAAGGGCTCGTATACTTAACTTCCATCTCTGATTCTTCATTAGGTCCACCATCACATCTTACAATTAATAATGTTACTATCCCCATAACACGCTCTGCTATAAGCCTAGGTGTAAACATTAATTCAGATCTTTCTCTAAAACAACACATATCCTCACTTACAAAAAAATCGTTTTTCAAACTACGTCTGTTAAAACATCTTCGTCCTCTACTATTTTACCGAGATTACAGAACCATTCTTCAATCCTTAATCTTCTCTGGCTTAGACTATTGTAATGCTCTCTTCCTAGGATTGTCAGACTCTTCACTATACCCCCTTCAACTGATCCAAAACTCTGCAGCCCGGATACTAACCAGAACATCTTTACGTCATCATATCACCCCTATTCTACAATCATTACACTGGTTACCCATAAAGTTCAGAATAAAATACAAAATTCTCTCTATTATCCATAGTTTAATTCATAACCATAATCATACTTCTACCTGGCTTTGTTCAATACTGCGCATATACAAACCGACGCGACACTTAAGATCACTTAACCAAAATTTACTAGATATCCCTTCTCCTAAACAAGCCAGATTAGACCTCACTAGAAAAAGAGCCTTTTCAATAGCTGGTCCAACACTTTGGAACACTTTACCAAACCATCTTCGCTCGATATCCAACCCTGCACATTTCAAAAAATCTCTCAAAACATATCTTTTTCAACTTGCATTCAACACGTCTTCTAATTAAACTTAATCATCAATACCGAAATTACCCTCTTAAACATAGTTACACCCATTACAATCCCATTTATACTACACATAACTACAACATACCTGCTCATTCACACGTTTCCAACTATCATACCCTTCTCCCTTCTTCCCTTTATCTCATATAATTTTTACGCTCTATTTCTCCCACTTCCCCTTCTTCCTCCCGTTCCCCTTCCCCCCCTTTTTCCCCTTTTCCCCCAAAACAATAAGCCCATGGTTCCAAACTTTTTATATTTTTAATAACCTTATATACTAGCATTCTGTCTAGTTATTACCAATTTTTATGTAAAGTTTAAAAATTCCATTTTATTTTGATTATTTTATTTTTGGTTTTAAATCTGTGAACCGTTTTTGATAAAATTTCTTTTTTAAAAAACGGTATATAAATACTTTTTAAATAAAATAAATAAAATAAAGGTAAAAAGTGTGCAAGAGAGTAGGATTAAATGGTCAATTTTCTCAGTGGAAAAGGGTAAACAGTGGAGTGCCTCAGGGATCTGTACTTGGACCGGTGCTTTTCAATATATATATAAATGATCTGGAAAGGAATACGACGAGTGAGGTTATCAAATTTGCGGATGATACAAAATTATTCAGAGTAGTTAAATCACAAGCAGACTGTGATACATTACAGGAGGACCTTGCAAACTGGAAGACTGGGCATCCAAATGGCAGATGAAATTTAATGTGGACAAGTGCAAGGTGTTGCATATAGGGAAAAATAACCCATGCTATAATTACACAATCTTAGGTTCTATATTTGGAGCTACCACCCAGGAAAAAGATCTAGGCATCATAGTGGATAATACTTTAAAATCGTCGGCTCAGTGTGCTGCAGCAGTCAAAAAAGCAAACAGAAAGTTAGGAATTATTAGGAAGGGAATGGTTAATAAAACGGAAAATGTCATAATGCCTCTGTATCGCTCCATGGTGAGACCGCACCTTGAATACTGTGTACAATTCTGGTCACCACATCTCAAAAAAGATATAGTTGTGATGGAGAAGGTACAGAGAAGGGCAACCAAAATGATAAAGGGGATGGAACAGCTCCCCTATGAGGAAAGGCTGAAGAGGTTAGGGCTGTTCAGCTTGGAGAAGAGACGGCTGATGGGGGATATGATAGAGGTCTTTAAGATCATGAGAGGTTTTGAACGAGTAGATGTGACTCGGTTATTTACACTTTCGGATAATAGAAGGACTGGGGGCATTCCATGAAGTTAGCAAGTAGCACATTTATGACTAATCAGAGAAAATTATTTTTCACTCAATGCACAATAAAGCTCTGGAATTTGTTGCCAGAGGATGTGGTTAGTGCAGTTAGTGTAGCTGGGTTCAAAAAAGGTTTGGATAAGTTCTTGGAGGAGAAGTCCATTAATGGCTATTAATCAAGTTTACTTAGGGAATAGCCACTGCTATTAATTGCATCAGTAGCATGGGATCTTCTTGGTGTTTGGGTAATTGCTAGGTTCTTGTGGCCTGGTTTTGGCCTCTGTTGGAAACAGGATGCTGGGCTTGATGGACCCTTGGTCTGACCCAGCATGGCAATTTCTTATGTTCTGGTGTGGTAGAATTGAGCCCTTATTAACTTTAGAACACGGAACTCTTCTGGACACAAGGTGAGGGCAATATTGCTGATATCTGTGATAATAAAAGATTGAAGGGTATGTTTAGAAACTTCATGTGGTATCTAAGGTATTGACGCATCCATGTGTATATGTTCTGAATTCTTGTGTTTTGGATTAGAACCCTTTTGGAATATTTGGTGGCCGGGATGCATCTGTGTCCCAGCCTGCACAAGCAAAACATCCTAAAACAGTTCTATGACGTTAAAGCATAGTGCAACAATAAACCGAGAAAAAGAAGTATTTACTTTGCTTGAGCAAGTATTTGGTGGTGTGGTGAATCTGTCCAGGAAAGGACAACGTTCATTTCGGCCTTAGAAATGAAACACGATTTTCTGTTTACCTTCCTATTTTTATCCACAAATGATGACAGCTGTAGTTCTGTCCTAGACTGGGTCAGACATGATAGCTTTCTTTTTTTCCTTAACCCTCTTTCAGTGTGGATTGTTTGACTTCCCCTATCACAACGCATTATTTCTGAAAACTGACAAGCCCAGCCTGCAACAGCAAAAAAAAAGGAAAGTTTAAAGGCAAAATTTACCAAGCAGGGTAGCTGAAGCAAACTTGATAATAAAGTTTTGGCACTGGTCTTTTCCTCAAGTTTGCAGTAACTGAATAAGTACATATTGCTCTTTTCTGAAGGCTTTCAGATATATTCCAAACACCGAAAGACATGTGTTTAAATATTGTTTGTGGGCTTGCGTTTCACCGAGGAAGCTATGTCGGAGCACATGAAAAACAGGTCTCGGTCAAAGATGCTTTCAAGCCATATCTTGCTGATTCCGATATGTCTTCCTTTTTCAGACAAATGCCTAACAAATTAGGAAGGCCCAGGTTCTAAGTCACGGCGGTGTTTGTTTTTCCTTACAGAATTAAACAGTGAGTTTCTGTGACCTGGGGCCGTACAGCAGCAGTGATGGCAAGCTTTTTTTTAGTGATGATTGCCTAGGGGAAGGAAAAACCAGTCTTCATGGCTCTAATAAGCTTTGCATTGCAGAACATGCGGGCTACAGCAAGGGCAGTCAACTTGTCAGGATCTTAAGGGCAAGTCCCTTATTTGCATATCTTTAAAAACTGTACAGGTGTTAGAACCAGAGAGAACTTACTGCTTAACAAATGGCACCCAACAGTTTTGCAGACACTGTAATTAGGTTCTGATGGGCAGACACACGAAAAGGCTGCTTTCCTGGAAGAAGTAGAAAAAAGTGAAAATAAGAACAAAAGAAAAGTTATACTAAAACTGATGTGATAGATTTGTAAAATCTATTGAGGATAAGTTATGATATCCTTCTTTCTTAAAAAACGTGGCAGTTCCTGTTGTCACAAGTCTTATTCAATCTGAAGTGTTTGGGTACTTGCCAGGATCTTGAGGCCTGGTTTGGCCTCTGTTGGAAACAGGATGCTGGGCTTGATGGACCCTTGGTCTGACCCAGCTTGGCAATTTCTTATGTTCTGATGTCTCCCTTCCTCATCTTGCTCATCCTTTTGTGTTTAACCCATGCATGCCTGAATTCTACCACTGTTTTGGCTTCGATCATTTCTTCTGGAAGTCTGTACCAGATGTCTATCACCTTCAGCTCTAAGACGCTAACTTTTAAACAGTCGCGTGGCCGTACATGTCTGCGTGTTTGCTGGCTTGCGTCTAGAGACACAGCCATTTTATAACATACACGCGGATATGCATGCAGAGTATAAATAGCCTGGAGACGCGCATGTGCGCCCAAATGCTGCCTCTACTGCGTAAAGTGGGGGAATTTTAAATGGGAATCGCGCCAATGCAATTGCCATTTTCGCAGTTTGTTCTCATTTCGTCCAGGTAAGTGATGGGACTTCCTAACCCCCATAGTTACGTGGAAGGGGGCCCTGGCATGTGCTTGTGTGCATAAACACTTACAAACACATTTCATCGTAAAGTCCCGGAATGCCCATGTTCTGACCTTGCTCCACCCAGACCACGCCCACTCCCGCCCCTTTTTGGGGCGTGTGCATGTATCGGGAGATAGGCACATAATGGGCGCCTTTTAAAATCTTCATGGAATGCGCCAGCTGGACATACTTGTGTATCTTTCTGGCTTTGGCGCGTACTGGGCTTTTAAAATTCTCCTATAAGTGACAAATTATTTTTGCATGTTCTTTTTGAATTTCCCTCCACTGAGCTTCGTATGACAAACCTTTGCCTTTTTCCTTCTATGGAAAATGCTCCTTTCTGCTAGGTAATTGAATATTTGTATCGTATTCACCCTTTCTCTTTCTTCTTCTAGAAAGTACATATTAGGGATACTAGTTTGGTTTCATGTGCAAAAAATGCAACAAATATAGCCATTTTCAGTTTGAACATCCTAATACAAACATCCTGAAAGTAGGGTAAAAATACATCCAGTCTCATTTCCTGATTCAAATATTAAACATACCTGCCATCGAAGTCATGCATTTTATAAACATAAGTTGACCAGAGGCAGATTCTAACTAAATTGCAAAGGAGGATAAAGTATACAACACCCACGCCTGTATTTAATACTTAGAGTGATGACACCTCAGCTGGCATCAGCTCTTTATTAAATATTTACAAACCAGTGAGAGAATTATGGTGCTCTGGCCATTGTTTACTTGATGCACCCTCAGCTAGGTTAATTACAGAGAATTAACGGAGAATCAGGAACGATCGCGTGTAACTCATAGCCCAAGACCTAAGAAAAGTAGCTAGCCTGAAAATATTTAAGAAAAATGTACAAACTCACCTGTTTAATGAAACCTGCAGGTGCTTCCTGGTGCTGCTAAAGATCATAATGTTTCTGGCCCTTTAAGTTTTGATAAATCTTGTTTGGTTAGAAAATGATGGCCGATACACAAACTTCAACTGTATATTTATTGATAAATCTTACCTTAATGTGTGATATACAGGCATGAATTGCATATTATTTGTATATACTATTATATATTTTATTATATTATATATTATATTATATATTATATATATTATATATATTATATAATATATATAATTATATAAATTATATATATTATATATATATAAATATATATATCATATATATATTTGTGTGATATATAGGCATGAATTGCATATTTGTTATTTGTAAACCGGGTTGATGTGATGCCTATCATGAAACTTGGTATAACAAAAACAAGAAATAAATAAATAAATAAATAAATATCTTGGAATTGCTATGTTTGGACCTCATTTTCTAAGCATTTTTCCCAGACATAGCATGGGAGGAAAACCTTTAGTAAATCAGGTCCTTTGTTTGCTAAGGATGTTGAACATAAGAACATAAGAACATAAGAAAATGCCATACTGGGTCAGACCAAGGGTCCATCAAGCCCAGCATCCTGTTTCCAACAGTGGCCAATCCAGGCCATAAGAACCTGGCAAGTACCCAAAAACTAAGTCTATTGCATGTAACCATTGCTAATGGCAGTGGCTATTCTCTAAGTGAACTTAATAGCAGGTAATGGACTTCTCCTCCAAGAACTTATCCAATCCTTTTTTAAACACAGCTATACTAACTGCACGAACCACATTCTCTGGCAACAAATTCCAGAGTTTAATTGTGCGTTGAGTAAAAAAGAACTTTCTCCGATTAGTTTTAAATGTGCCCCATGCTAACTTCATGGAGTGTCCCCTAGTCCTTCTACTATCCGAAAGAGTAAATAACCGATTCACATCTACCCGTTCTAGACCTCTCATGATTTTAAACACCTCTATCATATCCCCCCTCAGTCGTCTCTTCTCCAAGCTGAAAAGTCCTAACCTCTTTAGTCTTTCCTCATAGGGGAGTTGTTCCATTCCCCTTATCATTTTGGTAGCCCTTCTCTGTACCTTCTCCATCGCAATTATATCTTTTTTGAGATGCGGCGACCAGAATTGTACACAGTATTCAAGGTGCGGTCTCACCATGGAGCGATACAGAGGCATTATGACATTTTCCGTTTTATTCATCATTCCTTTTCTAATAATTCCCAACATTCTGTTTGCTTTTTTGACTGCCGCAGCACACTGAACCGACGATTTCAATGTGTTATCCACTATGACTCCTAGATCTCTTTCTTGGGTTGTAGCACCTAATATGGAACCCAACATGGTGTAATTATAGCATGGGTTATTTTTCCCTATATGCATCACCTTGCACTTATCCACATTAAATTTCATCTGCCATTTGGATGCCCAATTTTCCAGTCTCACAAGGTCTCCCTGCAATTTATCACAATCTGCTTGTGATTTAACTACTCTGCACAATTTTGTGTCATCTGCAAATTTGATTATCTCACGCGTCGTATTTCTTTCCAGATCATTTATAAATATATTGAACAGTAAGGGTCCCAATACAGATCCCTGAGGCACTCCACTGCCCACTCCCTTCCACTGAGAAAATTGTCCATTTAATCCTACTCTCTGTTTCCTGTCTTTTAGCCAGTTTGCAATCCACGAAAGGACATCGCCACCTATCCCATGACTTTTTACTTTTCCTAGAAGCCTCTCATGAGGAACTTTGTCAAACGCCTTCTGAAAATCCAAGTATACTATAACTACCGGTTAACCTTTATCCACATGTTTATTAACTCCTTCAAAAAAGTGAAGCAGATTTGTGAGGCAAGACTTGCCCTGGGTAAAGCCATGCTGACTTTGTTCCATTAAACCATGTCTTTCTATATGTTCTGTGATTTTGATGTTTAGAACACTTTCCACTATTTTTCCTGGCACTGAAGTCAGGCTAACCGGTCTGTAGTTTCCCGGATCGCCCCTGGAGCCCTTTTTAAATATTGGGGTTACATTTGCTATCCTCCAGTCTTCAGGTACAATGGATGATTTTAATGATAGGTTACAAATTTTTACTAATAGGTCTGAAATTTCATTTTTTATTTCCTTCAGAACTCTGGGGTGTATACCATCCGGTCCAGGTGATTTACTACTCTTCAGTTTGTCAATCAGGCCTACCACATCTTCTAGGTTCACCGTGATTTGATTCAGTCCATCTGAATCATTACCCATGAAAACCTTCTCCATTACGGGTACCTCCCCAACATCCTCTTCAGTAAACACCGAAGCAAAGAAATCATTTAATCTTTCCGCGATGGTCTTATCTTCTCTAAGTGCCCCTTTAACCCCTCGATCATCTAACGGTCCAACTGACTCCCTCACAGGCTTTCTGCTTCGGATATATTTAAAAAAGTTTTTACTGTGAGTTTTTGCCTCTACAGCCAACTTCTTTTCAAATTCTCTCTTAGCCTGTCTTATCAATGTCTTACATGTAACTTGCCAATGTTTATGCTTTATCCTATTTTCTTCTGTTGGATCCTTCTTCCAATTTTTGAATGAAGATCTTTTGGCTAAAATAGCTTCTTTCACCTCCCCTTTTAACCATGCCGGTAATCGTTTTGCCTTCTTTCCACCTTTCTTAATGTGTGGAATACATCTGGACTGTGCTTCTAGAATGGTATTTTTTAACAATGACCACGCCTCTTGGACATTTTTTACTTTTGTAGCTGCTCCTTTCAGTTTTTTTCTAACAATTTTTCTCATTTTATCAAAGTTTCCCTTTTGAAAGTTTAGCACGAGAGCCTTGGATTTGCACACTGTTCCTTTTCCAGTCATTAAATCAAATTTGATCATATTATGATCACTATTGCCAAGTGGCCCCACCACCATTACCTCTCTCACCAAGTCCTGTGCTCCACTGAGAATTAGATCTAAAATTGCTCCCTCTCTCGTCGGTTCCTGAACTAATTGCTCCATAAAGCTATCATTTATTCCATCCAGGAACGTTATCTCTCTAGCGTGACCCGATGATACATTTACCCAGGTTATATTGGGGTAATTGAAGTCTGGTGCAGGTAGAACAATACAGTTCCGTTCAATTAATTAATAAATAGTATTTTATTGTGAACATTCATAATACATTCACTGTGGCAACTCCATTAGTATAACAGAGGTAATTTTACTGTAAAATTACCTCTGTTATACTAATGGAGTTGCCACAGTGAATGTATTATGAATGTTCACAATAAAATACTATTTATTAATTAATTGAACGGAACTGTATTGTTCTACCTGCACCAGTGTTCCTATGTACTTGCTTATGTGCAAGGTTTGCTTCTGTATTATACTGGTAATTGAAGTCTCCCATTATTACTGCACTACCAATTTGGTTAGCTTCCCTAATTTCTCTTAGCATTTCACTGTCCATCTCACCATCATGACCAGGTGGACGGTAGTATACCCCTATCACTGTAGTCTTCCCTGATACACAAGGGATTTCTACCCATAAAGATTCAATTTTGTATTTAGTCTCATGCAGGATGTTTATCCTGTTGGACTCTATGCCATCCCGGACATAAAGCGCCACACCTCCTCCCGACTGTCATTGCGATATAATTTGTACCCCGGTATAGCACTGTCCCATTGGTTATCCTCTTTCCACCATGTCTCTGAGATGCCAATTAAGTCTATGTCATCATTTACTGCTATACATTCTAATTCTCCCATCTTACTTCTTAGACTTCTGGCATTAGCATACAAACATTTCAAAGTTTGTTTTTTGTTTGTATTTTTATTCTGCTTTTTAATTGATAGGGATATGTAATAGTCAATCAGGCCTACCACATTTTTTAGCTCAGGTGAGTTTTTAGTTACAGGCACTTGGACTACTTTTCTAATTATTGGAACCTCACTGTCGGGATGCCCTAATTCTAATGCATCATTAGTATCCTTTAAAGATACATCTCTCCGAACCATGCGCTGCTGAGCGACTGTCGGCTTTCCCCTTTGTTCTAGTTTAAAAGCTGCTCTATTTCCTTTTTAAAGGTTAGCGCCAGCAGTCTGGTTCCACCCTGGTTAAGGTGGAGCCCATCCCTTCGGAAGAGACTCCCCCTTCCCCAAAAGGTTCCCCAGTTCCTAACAAAACTGAATCCCTCTTCCTTGCACCATCGTCTCATCCACGCATTGAGACTCCGGAGCTCTGCCTGCCTCTGGTGACCTGCGCGTGGAACAGGGAGCATTTCAGAGAATGCTACCCTGGAGGTTCTGGATTTAATCTTTCTACCTAAGAGCCTAAATTTGGCTTCCAAAACCTCCCTCCCACATTTTCCTATGTCGTTGGTGCCCACGTGTACCACTACAGCCGGCTCCTCCCCAGCACTGTCTAAAATCCTATCTAGGTGACGCGTGAGGTCCGCCACCTTCGCACCAGGTAGGCATGTTACCAGGCGATCCTCACGCCCACCCGCCACCCAGCTATCTACATTCCTAATAATCGAATCACCAACTATGACGGCCGACCTAACCCTTCCCTCCTGGGCAGTAGGCCTTGGGGAGATATCCTCAGTGCGAAAGGACAATGCATCACCTAGAGAGCAGGTCCTTGCTACAGGATCCTTTCCTGCTACATCTGGTTGGTGCTCTCCCATCATGAGACCTTCTTCCTCCAAGGCAGCACCAGGGCTGCCAGTCTGAAGTTGGGACTGGACTACTATGTCCCTGAAGGTCTCATCTATATACCTCTCTGTCTCCCTCAGCTCCTCCAGGTCTGCCACTCTAGCCTCCAGAGATCGGACTCGTTCTCTGAGAGCCAGGAGCTCTTTGCATCGCATGCACATGTACAACTTCTCACCGGTGGGTAAAAAATCATACATGTGACACTCGATGCAAAAGACTGGGAAGCCCCCCTCTTGCTGCTGGACTGCTGCCTTCATCTCAATTTTGATCAGTTCCTAGTTAAGTTTTAGGTTGCTATGGGAGTAGGAGTGTGTCTAAGTTCCTTTAAATGTATTAGTGAATTCACTATATGTCTGGTAGTGGCCTACTGGGGTCTGATCAAATTCTCAATAAAGTTTTTGTTGATGGTTTTGTTTTTTTTTTTTGTGCAAGTGGCACCTGCCTATAAATTAAGGGATGAGCTTGGGGTGGGTGGGTTGGGAAATACAAACAGTAACTTTAGTTAGTCAGCCTGAGTGACTCACTGCTCTCTTGATTAACAAATGTTGGTCCCTATTCAAACCCAATCACACTACCTCAACACCTTTCCAAGGTGAGTAACTGAGCTGAACTATTCAACCTTTTTACTTTGGTATATACTGCTCCTAGCTTATTTCTAGCTTCTGGCTACTTTTTTGTGGGTTTTTTTTTTTTTTTGTGTTTTTTTTTGTTTTTCAATGCACTCAGTTATTTATTAAATAAAACACTTAGCTCTTTAAAAGTCTGGAGGACACTTTAATAGTCAGGCAGACTTTTAAAAAATAAACACACTACCTACTGCTACCTTATTGACTGACTAAATACAAACAGTCTAACTTGTTTATTTATTCACTGCCAACCTACTGCTACCTTATTGACCGACTAAAAATACAAACAGTCTAACTTGTGTATTCACTGCCTACCTACTGCTACCTTATTGACTGACTATTTAAAAATGCAAACAGTCTAACTTGTTTTATTCACTGCCTGACTATTAAAGGCACAAACACACAAACACACTAAATAATATTCCCAAATAGTTAACTTTGCCCCAATACTTTTAAAAAAGTCAATGTCAATGTCCCAAGCAAAAACTTACTGATTCCTTTCAGCCACCAGCAAGGTGATCCTCTCCTCTCAGTGTTTCCACTGGAATTATTTTATTTATTTATTTAAGGTCTCTTTTATACCGACATCCGTTGACACATCGCATCGGTTTACAAAAAACAAAAACTTTTGGGCGGAGCCCTTACATATAACAGCGGAACAAGATTAACTTTTGGGCGGGGCCCTTACGTATAACCAATAGAGTACATTAAACAGGGGGGTGAAAATGAATGTGGGTTACTGAGCTCTTATGTGGGTTACTGAGCTCTTATGTGGGTTACTGAGCTCAGAGAGCCAGGCTTTCAGTATTCTCCTGAAACTTAACCAATCTCCACCTATTCGAAGGCTCTGTGGAATAACATTCTACATCTCTGGCGTGTGAATGTGGAACACCTTGTGCACCTCAACCTCATGGCTGAAAGAAATGGGGTAACCAACAGCAAATATCGAGATGATCTTAATTCCTTCCAACAGATCTGCAAAATATCTTGGCCCAGTCAAATTAAAGGTTTGAAATCTTAAACAATGTTCTGCTGGCAGTCAAGAGCACATGGAGCTTTCCGCAAATTAGGGGAGACATTATCTCTCCTGCTCTTGCCAACTAACAAACTGGCTGCAGTGGTTTACAGAAATTGGAGCTGCCTGAGCTTGTAATCCAGCAGTCCCTGGTTCAATGAATTGTAATAATTCATCTGATTCGTTATTCAAGTGTGAATGAATGACCCTTTCTTTCCAAAAAGGGCCAAAGCAGACAGACATTGGCCTTCTCACGACGGCTGATATTTGCATAGACATTGCTGGGAATCTAATTTCACAACCTGACGTCATAGTTTCCATAACAGCAACAGTAACACAAGAGATGGATGGAAGAATAGAAAGCACTGTATTGTGCCATGAGATCCACAAGACCTCAGACAAGGGGCTCATTTAATAAGCCACTGGATTACAAAGCGGTGGTATTTGGAAGTTCCATTTGTGAATCCAATGGTATCTTCCCTGGTGTCAAAAGGATCCCAAAGAACTTATGATGATGACCCCAGGACTGTAGGGCTGCCATGGTTTAAAGGGGTTTCTAAGCCATGAGTAACTACCCCCCCCCCCCCCCCCCGGGGTCTCCATAGATCCTGTCCCATCCCTCTGCTGCCCCTGGATGTGACTATATAAGAAAAAAAGTTTAAAAAGTTCTTATAGATCCTAGTTAGGCCCCGCCCCAACCCTTCCTCATCAAGTACAAATTCAGGGCCCCAGAGGCCGAGATCCACATGCCCTCCCTCCTTCCTAGACTACCTTATGGACCTGCTCCAGAATTTACAATTTTAGTCCTGGTGGTGTAGGGGAGACCCAGAGCACCTCCCTAGGCTCTGAGCCCAATGGCAGCCATTTTTCAAAATGGCGCCAACCACAAGGCCCAGCCTTTGCCTGTATTATGCGGTGACATTTTGAAAACTAGCCACTGCTCAGCCCAGAGTTTAGGAGTCACTCTGGGCCTCCTCTATACCACCAAGGCTAAAATTGTGAGTCCTGGGTAGGACCCGAGGGTGGGCTAGGTTGGGGAGAGGGGATCCTGGCCTCCGGGAGCCAGAATTTGTACTTGATGGGGAGGGGTTGGGGGTTTGGGATGTGGCCTGACCAAGATTTTTAAACAATTTCTTAAACCTTTTTGCTTACTATGGCTGCCTCCAGGAGCAGTGGTGGGCAGGGGTGGGTCAATGCTACAGCTCTTGAGTCGTAGCTAACTTCAAATCAAATAACACGACGTGTAATTTTTGAGGCAAGCTACATTATTTGTTTTCTTTTTTTTTTTTTTTTTTTTTTTAGTTTTAAATATTTTATTGCTCAATTTTGCATCAATACAAAATATGGAACATGTTGACATAACATTTTGTATGTAAATAACATCATATAACACCGGTAGGTATACAGCAATAAAAACTTATGAAAACGTCAAAGAGCAGTGAATAGTACTGTGTGTGTGTAAAGTCTCATTGCTAAACACCGGAATACTCAGTACCAAAATAGGGACCTGGATCCCTCCCCTCCCCCCTATCTGCTAATAAGATGTAGGTGATAATATATAGGTGATATTCAATCGCCAGCAAATAGATCCTAAGGTATCCCTGAACAAGGTAAATTGTACATTAAGCTAAACCTCCCAAGAGATTGGTGAAAATAGAGAGGCAGCAGAAATCATAGTCGCTTGACAGTACCCACAACAACATTTAAACATTATCAAGATTTCCCAGCCCCTTCTTCCACTCATAGTATTTATGCCAAACATTCCTAAAAATGCCCATTGTGTGGCGGAGATGAGCCGTAATTTCTGCAAGCCTATAAATTTGTTCCACTTTGCTTTGAACCTCCCCTAGCGTGGGGACCATAGGGGATTTCCATCTCCTGGCGATTTCTATTCTAGTCGCCGAAAATATATAATGAGCCATAGTATCGGGTTGGTCCTTCCCCAGGGACAAGGGAAACCCTAGCAAGGCTTGTTGAGGCAAGATGCGAATATGGGCCCTATAAATGGTGGCCAACCAGATTTCCAATTGAGACCACAATGGGTGCAGTACTGTACATTCCCACCACATATGGAAAAAACTACCGGTGGCCGAGCATCCCCTCCAGCATTGCGGGGAAAAGGAAGGGTACATGCGATGTAACCGCTCTGGAGAGTAATACCAGCGCAACACCATCTTCCAAGCATTTTCAACAATATGTGATGCAATTAAACCCTTGCCCGTCTGAGAAAAGAGCGCCTCCCATGCCCCCTGCTCAAAGGTGCGATGTAAGTCTGCTTCCCAGGCTTTAACATAAGGGGGTTTCTGGAAGTTTTCCCTCCCCAGGAAAGCATATATATTCGAAAGTAATTTAGTAGTTTGAGTATTTAAACACAAACGTTCAAAATCAGATTTTCCTTGCTCTAAATGCCCCTGCAAGTGGTTAGACTGAGCAAAATGACGTAGCTGGAGATATAAATAGACATCAGAGGCCGCTAAATCAAATTTTTGTTGTAACTCCCAGAAGCTTAATAAATTCTGTGTGCCCCATAGCTGCCCCCAATATTGAATTCCCTTCTTAGCCCACCCTCGAAAGGCCTGACTTTGGAAACCTGGAGTAAATAGGGAATTAGCATACAAATATGTGCTATGATGAAATTCCTGATTTCCTACCAACCCAGATTTGTTAGCTTCCCAGAGCTGTAAAGAGAGCAGCATGGAGGGTGGTAAAATATCTCGGGGCTGAAGGACCCAAGTCTTTTTAGGCTGCCAGAGAAGACTACACAACGGTACAGAAGCCAGTAATTGTTGACTAAATATTATCCAGGGCTTCTGTAAGAAACTCCGATGCCAGTCTACCAGCGTCTTAAGCCTAGCCGCTGTATAATATCTTTCTAAATTTGGTACACCCAAGCCACCCTGGGATTTATTTCTGTAAAGAATCAGACGAGCCACTCTAGGTCTGCGGCCCCCCCAAATGTAGAACAACAAGCGTTTTTGCCAAATAGTAAGGCTTTGCCTAGGTATGGCTAAGGGAAGCGTTTGAAACAAATATAAAAACTTGGGCAAAATCATCATTTTCACGGCAGCTATGCGCCCAAACCAAGAAATCCTGTATCGATTCCACTCTTCCAAATCTTTAGTTATCTGAGCCCATAATTTATCATAGTTGAGCTTGATCATATTCTGGGAAGCGCTGATATATACCCCTAAATATTTAAGGCTAGCGTGTGCCCATCGAAATCTAAATTTCCCCCTCAAAGACTGCTCCATGTCCGCTGGAACATTGACATTAAGAATCTCTGATTTTTCCCAGTTAATTCGAAATCCCGAAACCTTGCCAAAAGCCTTAAGAATTTGGGAGACTAGGGGAAGTGAGTGCTCCGGTTCAGTGACCAAAAGCAAAATATCGTCCGCAAAAAGTGATATCTTTGTGGAGAAAGCGCCCACCTGTACCCCAGAAATTCCTGGATTCTGCCGAATTATATTGGCCAAAGGTTCTAAAAAAATAGCAAAGAGCAATGGTGACAGGGGGCAACCCTGCCGTGTACCTCTCTGTACCTGAAAGGTGGACGAATACCCCCCATTAACCTTTACACATGCCAAGGGATTCTGGTAGAGTTGATGTAACCATTGTAAGAAGTGTGGCCCAAAATTCAAGCGGCGTAATAAAGTAAATAAATAGGGCCAGTGAACTACATCAAAGGCTTTCTCGGCATCAACCGAGAGAGCCATGGCTGGTATCCTACGTTGTTTTACCCACCAGATCATATCCAAGATCTTATGCACATTATCACTAGCCTGCCTACCCGGGATAAAGCCAGCCTGGTCTGGATGAATAATCTGGGACAGGAACCCATTTAGCCGGTTTGCTAGTATCTTGGCAAGGATCTTTAAATCAATATTAATGAGGGATATCGGTCGGTAAGACCCGCAAACCGTGGGATCCCTACCAGGTTTAGCCAAGATCGTTATGCCGGCCATATTTGCTGATGCTGAGAGTGACTGCCCTTCCCTCAAAGACTTGAAAAATTTAGCTAAAATAGGGGCAAGTTGTAGAGCAAACTGCTTATAGAACCGCCCCGTAAACCCATCCAGGCCAGGTGATTTGCCAGGTTTAAGGTTTTGAATAACCTTTTGAATCTCGAGTTCGGAGATATCCTTATCCAGGATAAACTGCTGCGCAGGTTCTAAGGCAATCATGTCTACATTCTCTAGATATTCGTCTATGGCACTCTGTGTTATCTGACCATCAGCAGAGTACAATTCAGAATAAAATTGCTGGAAGCGCTGTCTGATCTCCGTGCCAGTGGTTAGCATGGTACCCCCTTGACTTTTAATTTTAACAATGGTCGCCTGATCCTGTCGGCATTTTAATTTGCGAGCCAATAATTTCCCCGCTTTATTACCGCCTTCAAAATATTTTTGTTGAGTCCGTTCAAGCTGAAACGCAATAGCAGCAGCATCTAAGGATGCTATGTGCGTGCGCACAGCCTCAAGGGACGCAAGAATATCCTTTCTCGTTGGGTCCCGTTTATGAGTTTTCTCCAGCTCCAGCAAGCGTCGTACTAGGCTCTCTCGTTCTGCTATTCTTTGACGTTTGAGATAAGAAGCTCTAGCTATAAATTTCCCACGTAAAACGGCTTTTAAACATTCCCAAATCGTTCCAGCACTCATCTCCCCATTATCATTAAATGCTAAATAATCTTGAATTTCTTGTTCTATGTGTGTAATAAAATCCGGATCGTTAAGAAGAGAATCATTCAGTTTCCAATAGTGGACCCCTCGATCATAATTTTTAAGCTGTAAAGAAAACCAAATGGGGGCATGATCCGACCATACAATGGCCTCTATGTCCACTTTCGTCACCCGCGGTAATATGCTTCTACTACCCAAAAACATGTCAATCCTTGAATAACTATTATGTGGGGTTGAGTGAAACGTATAGTTTCTGGATTTTGGGAATCGAGTGCGCCAAATATCCAAAAGGCCCATATCGGCCATCAGACCTTTAAGGGCCTGGCGAGCTAGCTTTGGGTCCGAACTGTGCCCTGTAGAGGTGTCCTTGCCCGGGTCTAGGGTCAAATTGAAGTCCCCACCAATAATGAGAGTCCCTTCTACTTTAGAAGCCAAAGTGTGATTCAGGGATTGAAAAAAATCTGCCTTTTGAGTAGTAGGCCCGTATACAGAAACTAAGGAGAAGATTTCTCCCCCCAGTGAGAGCTTCACCATGACCATGCGGCCTGAGGGATCTGCAAGAAGATCCTGAAATTCAAAGTGAACATCTTTGTGTAATAAAATTCCCACCCCCGAATACCTTGAGGAGGGAGTTGCAGCCGCCCAATATTGATGAGGGTACTTAGGATGTTTCATAAGGCCCAGATATCGTTTTCGGAGGTGGGTTTCTTGGAGTAAGACCACCTCGGCTTTCATCCGGTCTAATTCCTTAAACAATAATTTACGTTTACCTGGGCTATTAAGCCCTTTAGTGTTAAGAGAAAAAAATTTTAAAGCAACCATTAGAGTACAGCCTCCCCCCTATCCTGCCACCTCCCGCCAGGGAGCCACCACCCAAAATCCACTTGCTTGTAGAAATCAACCTTATCACCTTCAATATCAGAAGCCATTGCCCCGAACCCCAACCCCCCACCCTCCCCCTTCAGCAAACCCAGAAGCACAAACCCTGTGCTCCAAATGAACATGGAGGAAATCGTCGTCACTCCTCATGGCACCTATACGGGCAGCGAATTGAACATTAATTAACCGCCAATTTTCCTGCAAACTAGCAAAACAAAGGTCCAGCATGCCCTGAACCCAAACTCAGTTAGTCCACGTTGTCTGCCGTAGTATCAGTGGAAGGATTCCTCTGAAGCCGTCTTCGCCCCTTGGGCACGCGCTGCCAGCGAGGCTGGGAATTGATTGTAGTCGCAATGTGGGTCAGAGTAGAACCGGTTCCTTTCGCCATGGGTGGTACTGCTATAACGATACCTGCCTCCTTCAAAAGCGCGCTGGCCTCCAGGACTGTCTTGACTCGATGGGTAGTACCCTGAAGCATAAAGGACACTCCTCCAGGAAAAAGCCAGCGGTACCGGATGTTAGCCTCCTGTAGTTTAGTAGTAACACAGCGAAATTCCTGACGCTTTTTTAAAGTAGCGGAGGATAAATCAGCAAAGATAGCAATATCCTGATCCTCCCAACGCCATGTGCGCTTGCTTCTGGAAATAGTAAAAAGCTTTTCTTTCAAAGTGAAAGAGTGAAAACAGACCACTATGTCTCTAGGTCTATTGGCAAATTTCGGTCCCAGTGCTCTATGTGCCCTATCCAGAAGAATATTAGGCATGGTGGTGTCCTTCAGGGTTTCTTCACTTTCCCAGAGGAAAGCAGCAATTCTTTCCACCACAACAAAGCAGTCCCCATACTCCTCCGTTTCCGGTACCCCTCTTATCCGCAGATTATTTCTCCGGCTCCGGTTTTCCAGATCTTCCACCTTTTCAGCTAAATTCTGGCAGATCTCTTGTAAATTCTGGTGGCAAAGTTGCATCTGAGTCCAGCCCTCCCCCTGAGTATTCAACCTGAGCTCAGCCTCATCCACCCTTCTGCCCAGCTCTGCATGGTCTTCCTTCAGGTCAGCAATTAAGGTGGTAATTTCTGCTTTATAATTTTTAATGTCCTGCCTCAGTTCTATGAACCAACCTCTAATTTCGTCCCGGAAGGGTTCTGTAAACTCCGGAGTCAGCAGTGCCGGTGCCCCCTCTTCGCCCTCCGAAATCGTGTGCTCCGCCGCCATTTTAGAATTTTCGCCGCTATTTTCGCCGGCGTCCCTGGTGAAGGAGAACTTTTTGAGGTCGCCGATTTTTCGCTTGGTCGTCATTCCTCCGAACGCTGAAGCCCCCCGACCGGCAGTCGCCCGTTTTTGAGGCAGAAAAAAATCGTTTAAATCGCGCGGTTTCAGCGATTTGGCCCGCGGTGCTCACGGAGCAGCAGAGTTAAGCTGCTCGCATGAGGGGTGACGTCACTTCCTCTCTACATTATTTGTTTTCTATTGTTTAGGCTATTAATGAGATGATTAGCATGCTCATTATAATAGGAAGGGTACTGGCAGCAGAAAAACACAAGGTATTTGAAATATCTCGTTAGGCCATTTACTGCATGGTAAACAGTCTAATGCTGCTTTGTGAATGAGTCCCTTAGTTTTCTATTCATAATTTATACTGAAACAACCAGTCAGCTACTGACTCAAGGTACAGGTTTAAGTTCAACATATCAGGTCTTCAATCATTATCCAGAAGGGCTTAAGATCTTGATATCATCTGCGTAGGCCCCCACCGCCGTTTGTATGTGATGATATTGTGCTGTGGTCCTTTTAAACCTCAGTTGAACTAAAAGGCTGGAAGGGGTGGACAATGACTTTATCCAGCACACGTCAGGTTAATCCCCAGCTGGTCTGATGCTTGGTGGGGATCCATTAGTATTCTGCAATCTGTGTGGATCTTTATCCATTCCCAGAAGCAGGTAAGAGAGCCCTGCAAGGATTCTCATCTAATCAGGAGTGAGTTTGGGTCTGGGGACTGTGACTGTGATCAAGCCTCAGGGGATAGAGAAAGCTGCAGAGGACAGATGTGTGCTCAGCTGCTGATCAAACAGTCGGGGAGCCGATGAAAGGACTTCAGTTCCTGCAACCTAAGAAACTGAAACAACCTACCGAAATTCTACCAGCTGTGGATTTCCTTTGTCTGCAGGACAGACGCCAGTGTGAAGTGAGGGCCAGAGTGATCAGCAGCGTTTCCTGAAGGACAAACAGGGTTGAGCTACTTGGATCCTGAATAATCTTTTGCAACCAAGAATTTCCAGAGATCATTCCTTCCAAGGCTAGAAAACTGTTAGTTGTGAATTTTCCTACTGAAGTCTTTGCGTTAGATATCTTAAAGAATAAAATATCAACTTTTACATTCGAGAACTTAAGCTAGAACAAGAAAAGTGCTCTCATTTTATTTGTACTTGAACTGCAGATATTCTATTTTGGGGACTTTAATACAAAGACTTTTGAGGTTCTTAATAGAACCTTTAACCTTGTTGGTTTTAGTATTCATTTGCATGTAAAGATTATTTGTGCTATTTCAAAGTTCATCCTGTGTATTCTTTGAATTTCTGCTTTTCATCTGTGGGAGGAGGGGCAGGTTCAGAGCTCGGAGGTAAACTGTGTAATGCAAAGACCAAGTATTGGAACAGACAGCCGGTTTCTGCCAATCCCTAATGACATCGCTCTAAGGCTACAAACCTTTATCCCCGTAGAGATCTCTTTCCTACAACTGGAGCAGGGGTTGTTACATCTGCATAAAACCTGCAGACTTGTTCAAAGCCTTGGATAAATTCTGCTAGCAGAGTTAGGGAAATGTTAAACAGGATCAGGGACAGAACTGAGGCACCCCCTTCTTCTAGCTCCCAAAATTTGGAAAGGAGTTGAACCATTTGGAAACATTCATTTCCAACCAGAGGCAGGCATTTGGTCAAATATGTAAAATGCTGCGGAGAGATCAAATCAGGTTAATAGAGTCCCAAATCTCTTTACAACTCCGCTGCCAGGAACTCTTCCATTCAGTCCATCTGCAAACCTATCATATGCAGGTAATTTTACCTGCATAGTGAGTGGGCAATTTTATTAAAGGCCATCTCTGCATGTAAAATAGTTTTACATGCAGAAGTCCCTTTTAAAATTATCCCCTAAGAAGTTGAATTTATAAACCCTTTCTTAAATCAATTTACTCAAGAATGGGAGATTTGAGACAGATTGGTAATGTTCGATGATATTAAAATCTAATCCCCTCCCTTCATTAAATCAGTCCACCCACCTCCTCTTGGAAGCTCTGGTGCGAATTCATTTGTGCAAGAGAGATGGTCAATCTGTAACTAAAGAAGTAGAGAATTCATGACCAGTGCGTAACAATTTCTGATGAAATAGGGTTCAATTGACACGTATCTTTAATAATTGCAATAATTTTTCTAATTCAACTCTCGTTACTACTTTATAATGTAAACCGCTAAATGTTCAATGTAAACCGCTAAATGAAGCGATAGTTACGGTTCCTTAGCGATAGTTTTGGTTCCTTGTAAACCGGGGTGATATGTATACTATACAGGAACCCCGGTATATAAATTCTTTAAATAAAAAAATAAATAATCTATTAACCTCACAGAATGACCTCTATCTAGTACAGGATTATCAATGGGTTGTATGCCTTGTTTATCAGTCAATACATTATTCTTCCCTACTAGGGTTAATAGAGTCCCTACTAGGGAAGAATAATGTATTGACTGATAAAAAAAGGCATACAACCTCTAACTGTAATAAAAAAGAGGAAAGTTGCCCAGCACCTGAATCGCCTGTATGCAAACTGAGCTCTGTTCCTCTCCCTACCTGTACCCTCCAGCTCCGCCCCTCTCTTTCTCTCTTTATAGAAACTGAGCTCCCTCTCTCTATTTGTGTACTCTCCAGCTCTGCCCCCTCCTGCTGCATTCCTCAGCTCTGCCTCTCTCTCTCTTTGAATTGTCCAATCTACTTTCTACAACCACACAATACACCAGAGGAGCGATACAGAGGCATTATGACATTTTCCATTTTATTCACCATTCCCTTCCTAATAATTCCCAACATTGTGTTTGCTTTCTTGACTGCCGCAGCACACTGAGCCGACGATTTCAATGTGTTATCCACTATGACACCTAGATCTCTTTCTTGGGTTGTAGCACCTAATATGGAACCCAACATTGTATAGCACAATACTAACTCGATTGCCAAGGCAAGGAAGTGCAGGCAGGGACTTCCTTATATCAGGCAGTCAATCAGGGTGCGCCGTGGAGCTAGGACTCTCCCCTGGCCCTATAAGAGACCGGGCGCTCCGCACGCATGCATAGGAGGCATGGCCAACGCCATGGAAGGTGCCGAACTCTGTCGTGAGGCCTGGTGCGCGGTGGAAGGCCCGGCAACTGCTGCTGTAGGACGCCGAGGCCTGGAAGAGCTCGCAGCTGCCGCTAGGGAGGCCGACCCGGAACCTGCCATGCAACCAGAGAGGTGAGCAGGCCCGTGAGCGGGCCGGATATGGATGGGGTGCGTAACACTTACTACTTGACTCCTGACTGCCCTTGGCCTGCAGTAGTGAAATTGAAGTCAGAAGACCCCAGGAATACAAACTCTGCAAGCAGTTTTTTTTTTTCTCTTCTTCTTGGAGGTTGTGGGTTTTTACTTGTGCTTCCCGCTTAAGCAAAAAAAAAAAAATCCCCAAACTGACACCACGTGTAGCTTATTCGGGCCTGCCGCAGCCACAGGAATAGTTCATGAGAATAATAAGACTGGACCAAATTAATTATGGTGCAGATATGTATTTCTAGTACTTGAAAGATACAGTAGCTCACGTATAGGAAAACATCCACTGTCTGGGTGAATTGTGAGGTCCTAGCAGCTGCCTGGGACCTCCCCAAGCCTTTCTATGCCTGGGTTTGTATGGCCACCCAGAATCCCTTGCAGTGTTCTGCCTTAAGGAGGACTGAGTTAAAACCTTGAACCGGGCTCCTTAAGGTAGAATGAGGGGATTGTCAGTATCCCCTTTCACACAGGCAGAGGAGGGCAGCCTCAACTGAGCCATTTTCCCTGGGTAAACCCGCTATTTATCCCGGTAAGTGGCTTTCACAATCGGCCTCTCTATGTTACTCTTGTAAAATAAATAGAATTAACTATTTTCATCTCATCTATTATGCACTTGAGAAAATGTCATTTAATATTTGTTTATGCTATAATTAAAATATTTTGTATTGAGAAAATGCTGCAAAAGGAGCAATTATTGAATCTGGGACAAGAGAAGAGCATAGATTGAAAAGATTTTCAATTCTAATGATATAAATAGAAGGAATTACTCAGAATGTAAGAAATATAAAACTGCTCTGAAGCACTCTAAGGCATTAAAACATGTTAATAAGGTAATGACAATATTCTATTTCCATCAGCAAATGATGTTTAACATTATCATCATGTTTTGCATAAAATATCTGTTTATAAAAATAGATGTAATATTATTTCCCTAACTGTTATCAGAATAACTGGCAAGTTATTTTTCTTGCAGTAATAAAAGTTTTAAATCTCTGTTTAAAAGCTTTCATTGTGCATTTCTTTTAAAAACTAAAATAGAAAGAAATATGCACTGCAAGATACAGAATTAAAATTGCTGTTTCCAAAAGTGTGCAGTTTGGTGATTCTTCCTTTTGGATTTGAATATTACTGCCCTTCAATCCCCCAGTGGCCAAGCCTCCCACATGGACACATACGTCTATTCGTCTTCTTACATGAAGTCTCTCTCACAGGTGACCCCTTCTGGCTTTAGCCACCGCCTTATCATATTGTTTTGCTACCTTGAGATCATCAGACCCAGTTATCCAGAGGTCTCTCTCCTGATTAGAGAATTTCAATAGATCAGCACCCATTGTCTGCACTCGGCCTACATAATTCTGCACTTTTTTGCATTGAATCTTAACTGATGATGTTCCAGGGAATAGTCACTGCTATTAATTGCATCAGTAGCATGGGATCTTCTTGGTGTTTGGGTAATTGCCAGGTTCTTGTGGCCTGGTTTTGGCCACTGTTGGAAGCAGGATGCTGGGCTTGATGGACCCTTGGTCTGACCCAGCATGGCAATTTCTTAGGTTCTTATGTACTCCCTCTCCCTTCTATTGCAGTGTCATCTACAGAAAGGCAAACTTGTCCTTCTAAGCCCATACCATCTTTTTCTTGTCAGTTTTGGGATAATTTGGGGTTTATATGTATAAATCTTATTTTGAAAATCAATCAGGGGCTTGAGCATGCAAAAGTCAAGTTTCACGTGTACTTTTATGTGCAGAGGCAGAATGGGGGTGGTGTTGCGGTGACGTCAGCACTTACACGTGTAGAAGCCAACGTTCAGCGCCACATAACCAGGTAAGGTCAGTCTTATCTGGCCGCATAGTGCTAGTTCAATATCTGGTAACAACGTATCCCAACGAAGTATTTATCTGGCTAAGTGGTGGGTGGGATGGCGGTTGTAACACTTTGCATCCCCCGCCCCAGATCTTTCAATATAATGGAGCCATTGTGTCCCCCGACCAGCAAACCCCTTGTTCTGACAGCATCTGGTGAGGCCAGGCCCTCCCCCCCCCCAATCTAATTTACCACCCCTCTGCATCCCAACCCCCCCTCCCAGTCCTCTCCCCACTTTCTGAGGTAAAAATATCTCCCAGAGAGGACCAGCGTAGCTTCTATCAAAGCTGCGGGGAAGCGTAAACTACACCAGGTTGATGTTTCCAGCACAGGTATTGACTATCTCTGGTTAACCTTAGCTGGTTGGATACCTTGCCCACTCCTGAATACTGGCCACAGGAAGGGTGATTTTAAAAGGCATTGCGACAGGTAAAGTAGTGCTTTAATGGCAAAAATGTCCTTTTATAAAATTTCCCATCTGTTATGCAGGTAAAAGTGTGCACATAAGGCCCGTACGTATGCACTTTTACCTGCATTTGGGAGAGACATTGGTGGGAGGGTGGGCGCAGCAGAGTGAAAGAAGAAATTCTGGCTAGGAGAGGAGAAGAGAAACTGAGGAGAAGAGACACTGATGGTGAAGGTACAGAGAATTGGTACAGAGAAGGGCGACCAAAATGATAAAGGGGATGGAACAGCTCCCCTATGAGGAAAGACTAAAGAGGTTAGGACTTTTCAGCTTGGAGAAGAGACGGCTGAGGCGGGATATGATAGAGGTGTTTAAAATCATGAGAGGTCTAGAACGGGTAGATGTGAATCGGTTATTTACTCTTTTGGATAATAGAAAGACTAGGGGGCACTCCATGAAGTTAGCATGGGGCACATTTAAAACTAATCGGAGAAAGTTCTTTTTCACTCAACGCACAATTAAACTGTGGAATTTGTTGCCAGAGGATGTGGTTAGTGCAGTTAGTGTAGCTGGGTTTAAAAAAGGATTGGATAAGTTCTTGGAGGAGAAGTCCATTACCTGCTATTAATTAAGCTGACTTAGAAAATAACCACTGCTATTACTAACAATGGTAACATGGAATAGACTTGGTTTTTGGGTACTTGCCAGGTTCTTGTGGCCTGGTTTGGCCTCTGTTGTAAACAGGATGCTGTACTTGATGGACCCATGGACTGACCCAGCATGGCAATTTATTATGTTCTTATGACCAAGCAATGGTTATGACAACAGTGCAGGAATTTGACGTCATTAGGATTAAGGCTAGGTTGGAGCAGGTTGAGAACAAAAGAACTTAGGGGTTTCTTTGGTCAAGGATAATTTAGGTTTTGGAGAACTTAAGGTTGATTAATTTTCCTAAGATCCCTTTGGATTCTCTTATTGAATAGTTCAAAAGATTTTTGAAAGAATGTCTGAAGATTCCTGAGAAAAATGTTCCTTCTATTTTGAGGACTGATTATGTGCCTCAGTATAAGTTATAATGTTCGTACGTTGCCTAATATTTCCAGGAGTACCCAAAAGAGATGCAGACAATTTTTGTAAATGCAACCAGCCATTTTGCAGATTGGAGCTCTTTTTCCTAAAATATCCATGCAAATGTATTATTAAATATCAATTCAATAGATGCTGTATGTGTTTGTCTATCCCCCTCAATTAACTGCATTCCTTAATGCCAAGAAAGATCTGAGATCTCCGCTAGATGAGTCGTCTGGAAAGGAACCGGAGTGAATTGCCCTTATTGGGTTTGTGCCTTGGCTGAGCATCACAGTGTCTTCTTCTCTTTAATTGCACAATCTTTGCATGATAATCCGTTGGAGTCCTTTTTAAAATCGTGGCCTGAGTATGCAGTGTTTAATTGTTTGAGGTTTTGTGTAATGGTATTTCAGCAGTTTCTTTTTCTTTCTACACTACTAGGTTGTTATTCAAGTATTTTGCTTGGTGTGTTTGTTAAAGCACAAATAAAAAGAAAAAAAAAAACAAGTAGTATCATTAATATACGAGTTTTCCCCAACCACTGGTTTAAAAATGTATCTGTATTTATCTGTATTTCTTCAAGATAAAGATTCCATTATGAAACTTTTTTTAGGCACAGTTAAATTTCTTTTATGGTCAGAAGGTCTGGTTGTTTCCAGACATTTTTAAGAGAATACAGGTAAGGAATGTAGGAAGAAATAGTTGACGACAATGCGCCAAGAAGCAATGGCTATTGATACATGTTTTGCTGTACATTTTCCATGTAAATGTATCCTAATGCTGGAGAAGGTCCAATATCTTTTCTTTGAAATTTTGCAAATGTTTCTTTTTGGATATTGAGAAAGTGTGGGGTCCTAAGTTGGAGAATTTGGTATTGGCTATGCTATCTAATTAACTGTATAGTTTCTCGGTCGTATTCTCATGACTTTAAATAAGTACATTCAGTGGGATGTTTATCCTACTGAATGTACTGGACATGTTAGCCAGCTAACTATAGCTGGATAAGTTCTCCTCTAAATGGCCTACTGAATATTGGCTTCTCTGATTTTAAGTTGTACAGTATGGCTTGCCATGCTGGAGTGTCTCGGTTTTCTCTGCCGTTCAGCCTTACTGTGCCCTGGTTCTGCCTGCTATGATGCTTCCCCACCAGCACAAGCCTCTAGTAAGCTCTGCTCCCAGCTATCCGAGCCACCGCCTACTGACCATCTGACTCAGCAGTCCCTGCACTTCTTAAGCCAGCCTGTCCAGTCCATCAGTGCCTCTTCATTGAATCACCTTGTCTCCCTGACCTGGCTACTTTGTTCTTATTTTCCTGTCTTGCTTTGCAGTCTACTCAGGCTTTCTGCCTTGCCCTGTGGCCTCTCTTGCCTCCTTTCTGACTCTTTTTCTCCTAGGGCACCTTGCCTTGCTCTCTGGCCCTCCTGGTTCTCTCTGCCTCACCTTACGGCCTCTAGGCCTGCTAGGTTCTTATACCCAGCCTTGTGCCCTTCTGGGCTTCCCTGTTCATTGTTGTCCTGTCCTTGTCTAGTCCAGTCCTGTCCAGTCCTTGTTCTGTCTTGCCTGTCCAGTTCCTTGTCTGTTTCCCTGTCCTTGCCTGTGTCCCTGGCTCAGCTTTGAGCCTGTATCCAGTCCCCAGCCTGAGCTTGTATCTATTCACCATGCTGAGCCGATATCCAGTTACCATGCTGAGCCGATATCCAGTTACCATGCTGAGCCGATATCCAGTCGCCATTCAGAGCTGGTATTCAACCTTGTCTGTCTCCAGCTCCTACCATGCTCTCAGTATCAAGCTCCTGCCAAGCCCAGCACTAGCCCAGTTTTCAGCCAAGACCAGCCATGGTGTTCACCAGGAGACAAGCCCTACCGGCCCCCAGAACCCAAGGGCTTAATCTGTGGGGGATAGGGTTGGCTTGGCAGAAGACCAGCACTCGTCCAGCCCTGTAGTCCTATACCACTCTTGTGGGGGTATATCCTGACTCTAGCCTGGCACCCCATGACAAGGAGATGGACTTATGGGAACCAGTTTTTATATACCATGCTCATATGAAAGGGAATTACTCCTTCCACTGGATCTTAGGCTACTAGAATGAATAATGTACCTATCTCTTCTTGTCTGTTAGTGGAATAGCATTTTATTCAGTCCTATTATGAAAGCTTGGAAATGGATATGTATAAAATTAAAATTGAACTATTAAATGTCAATTTTTTTGCTTATTATAGGTAATAGGAGATTTTTTCCAGGGTTACGCTCTTCCCTCTTTGCTGAGTGCTGGGCAAAGGACCTCCAAACCACATCTCAGTTATATGATGAATAGGGCAAGATTGTCTCTTTCCAGGATCTCCATCAAAAGTTTAAAATCTCCCCAAAACAATTTTTTGCATACTTACAGGTGAGACAGTATGTAATGTCTCTGGAAGTGCAAGAGTTACCCCATAAGGATAGATAGTTTTTGTTCAACCTCTTTGAGCTGGAATATCTAGCGAGGAATATTATCTCCTCAATATATAAAGCTATCGAGAAAGGGAATTGTCCCTTAAGTTTGCTAATCTTTTAGAGGGTTGGCAACAAGAATTAGGGGTAGAGCTGGCTTCCTTTCAATATCTTAAGTATTTCTCTAGAATTTTCTCATTGACAATCAATATTCCTTTATGGGAAACTAAATATAAGATTTCTATGAGGTTTTTTATCCCTCAAAAGCGTTCATCTGTCTTGAAAATTGCCTAGTCCAACCTATGTGTCAAATATCACAATAAGGTCACTTGTTTTGAACATGCCCGGCTATCCAAGTTTTCTGGAGGTCTGTACAACAATACATTTGTAAGGTCACAAACATGATGATACCTCTTAGACGTTTTTCCTCTCCTTTTTGATGACCTGAAAGGCATATCTTTTAAGGATAAGAATATTAAATTCTGGGGACAAAAAGTGCTGGTTTTGGCAAGAAAAGTAATTTTGCAAGAATGGTTGTAGCTGAGAAATACCTTGCACCACATTTGTGTCATGGAAAAGTATATAGAGCAAGTGGATGTGCCAAGAAACAAAAAGCAGTTTTGAAAATCTGGTACTTATTTACAGCACGTGCCACAAAGAGCTCAAAGCCTGCTACTAAACACCATGCAGACCACCTGCCTACTGAGGGAGTGATAGCCCTTGTGGTTGCAATTGTGGTAGCTGGCTTCACTCCCAGGAGATGGTTTAATTGAATGCCCTTAAATCAACTATTTTGGATCTGATGGGTACTTATGACCCAGAATGGCCACTATTGGAGAGAGGATGCTGGGCCCGATGGACCTTGGTCTGACCCAACAAGGCACTTAAAAAAAAATAAATGATGGAATGTAAATAATGCCATAAAACCTTGTCATTATTGTTAATTGTTGGAGCCGTATATCTGCAGGAAAAGAATTATATTGATTTCTTTTCCTGAGAAAAGCACTCAAAAACTGTGCAGTACAGGGTGAGGAAGCTGACTGGCTTATTCCTGCTGCGATCTCAAGAGTGGTCTGGGAGCTGATGGTCAGGGCTGTTGTGACTTTGAGGTGAACTGGCAAAGCGTGACCTCTCGGTGTGGAAAGCTGCAGATTCCCCTCCACCTACTGGCACAGGCATAGAATGGTTTACTCATTCAGCCTAAACCTGTGAATCATTTGCTCCTCCAACAAATCCAAAAACTGGGTCCTGGGCCTAGATATCCTCTCCATGTAGTACTTCTTCCTGCTCTGTTGTCTCTCCCTCCTGACAGAGATCCCACAAAATCCAAATATTTACAGCTCTCATAGCAGCACTCTTACTTGTCACCACTACACTTTACATAACACATTACATACCTCCCTCCAAACAGCAGGAATAGACCCTGTCAGACATCTGTCAGACACACTCGGATGCAGCTGGCACACACACACACACACACACACACGCAGACTCACAGAGAAGACAGACAAACTGACACCCGGAAAAGGAATAGAGATTCATAGACAGCATGCACACAGACGCTCAGAAAATGCACGTAACTGACAAATACAGAATAAATGAAAGAACAATCAGGCAATCAGCTCAAGAGCAGATAATTACAATACTGACAATGATTCCACAACAAACCGCTGGCCACAATCTCCAGCACTAACCAACTAATCCAATCACCAGGTCCCAAAAAACAAGTGGGGTTTAAATAGCATGCCTAAAAGCGTGTCTGCATGTTTGATGATATATGTGTGGCCGACCTTTGGGTCAGCCCTAGATTCCTGCCCCTTAATAATAACAGCGCCATAAGAGTTTCCATTCCATTTCAGTCTCTCTGTGAGGTTGACTGTGATCGGCTATTTCTTGGGCACTGGGGGAGTTAGTGGTAGAGAGAACGTGGTCATTTTGAATTGGCTCTTGAAGAGTAAGGAGCTATTTTTCCTTTTCTTACGCTAAGTTGGGCCCACTAACCCGGTGTTTTTCCTGTGTTCAAGGAGATCCCTCTTCAGTACACTCCCTTCTCTGAGGGTCTGCTTAGGTTTTGCAAGAAGAGAGATTTTGTCAGGATTTTTATTATTTTTCTTCTTCTGGGGAACACCCTACCCTTTAGAGAGGGGAACCCACCCTAATCCAGAGAGCAGGGGTTGGAGACCTGTAAGCTACCCCTCTACAACATAGAGGAAGCAAGACCGGTGGCAGCATTACACAGCGTGGGATTTTTGGACTTAGAGAGATTTGGATTTTTTTCTCCTTTTAGTTCGTGTGGAGGTTTTCCCCAACCCCTCCTCACAGATTGGAGTCAGGAGATTGAGAACTTTGTTCAAGACTGGAAACATTGGACTCCCCCCCCCCCCCCCCGAAAATTCACACAGAATTGAAAGCCAGTGAAGGATGGACATCAAGATCTGGAGACTCCCAACTGGATCTCTACCCCAAAGGGACCAGGACACAGGCTGGGGGTAAGAGAGAGAACTTTGGATTCGGGAATTTTGCATGCTCTTGGGGTTCCCCTACACCCGGGGCTGTTTGCATACTGATGAGGAATAGGTGGCAAGCTTACCCCCTGAAACTAGAGAGATGGACACGAGCACCCCAGCAAAGAGACTGTGCAAACAGTTCTAATGTACAGTTTTAGTTGTGGAAAGGATACAGGACTATAATTGACATTTTGGAAATAATCATTCAATTTTATTTGAACACCCAGTCTGTATCCAGCCTGTCTGTGCCTGAGGAAAATATAATACCAGAGGGACACATACACTTAAGGAGACACACCCCATCACCTGGACCAAGAAGGATTTCCTTCTCCCCAACAGCAAGAATTCCCACCCTGGGATCTGCAGAGAGAGGGAATATGATGGAGAGCATAGCCCTGAAGAATAAGTACTTTTATGGCCTTAGGGGAAACAGAAAACAGATGAACAAAGAGTTTAATATGCATGTACTCTGCTTATAAAACATGTAAATGTGCATGTACTAGGGATGTGAATCGTTTTTCAACGATTAAAATTATCGTCCGATAATGTTAATATCGTCTTAAATCGTTATAGAACACGATACAATAGAAATTCTAATGATTTATCGTTAAAAATCGTTAAATCGTGTTAGTGCGCACTAACGGGAGTTAGTGCGCACTAACTCGATTTAGTGCGCACTAACTGAAAATGATACAAATAAACACTTTCCAGGTCACTGAAGGTCAGTTAGGAGTGAATATGTGTTCCTATTGGCTGGCTGCCCTCTTATCTATTGATGTTACCAAGGTTACCACTGAGGTGATGGTTGGGGGGATGGGAAATGGAACTGGAAACTAACGAACACCAACAGAAAATGAAACAAAGTGTTCACACTTCCCAGGTCAGTAAAGGTCACTTAGGAATGAATATGTATGTATGTATTCCTATTGGCTGGCTGTGCTCTTATCTATTGATGTTACCAAGGCTAACACTGAGGTAATGGTTGGGGGGATGTGAAATGGAAACAGTTGGAAGCTTGACAAAAAAAGTAATGTAATGATCAGCACTCACGTGACTAGAACTTGTTTGTTTATTATTTTTGTTAGGAGGCACCTGAAATGCTAGTGCATGTTGAATTTGCCAATCACTGTGCATTTTAGAAAGGTGGTCCTGGCTGGAACTGTACACAGTTCAAATATATGTAATTGATTGTTGGTAAGTGTATTTTTTAAGTAGCCACACTGGCACAAGTATGTTTACTTTTCCTCCTACTTAACTCACTAGCTCAGCTTTGTAAGAAGGGCTTCTCTGCTTGTGTGTTGCTTTTGTTTGGTGTGAGGAGAGCAGAAACATCAGATCTTTATTCAATCTACTACAGTCATCTCTTACAGTGCCCTATCCCTATTAATACCAGGAGTGTTGTGATCTTCCTGCACACACAGTGCCCTAACCCTGGCACCAGGGGTGTTGTGATTTTCCTGCACACAGTGCCCTAACCCTGGCACCAGGGGTGTTGTGATCTTCCTGTACACACAGTGCCCTAACCCTGGCACCAGGGGTGTTGTGATCTTCCTGCACACACAGTGCCCTAACCCTGGCACCAGGGGTGTTGTGATTTTCCTGCACACAGTGCCCTAACCCTGGCACCAGGGGTCTTGTGATCTTCCTGCACACAGTGCCCTAACCCTGGCACCAGGGGTGTTGTGATCTTCCTGCACACAGTGCCCTATCCCTATTAATACCAGGAGTGTTGTGATCTTCCAGCACACACAGTGCCCTAACCCTGGCACCAGGGGTGTTGTGATCTTCCTGCACACAGTGCCCTAACCCTGATACCAGTCTGAGACAGTTCCCTCCCTGCATTACTAGTGAGAGGCTGGCTTCACAGACAGGGGGGAGCTGCCTGACCCTCACTCCTGACTTCCCCCATGTCCCAGCTAGTGAATGGTGTGTGGGTGAGGGGGGGGGGGGGGAAGGATGGTGAAGTCTGAGACAGCTCCCTCCCTGCATTACTAGTGAGAGGCTGGCTTCACAGACAGGGGGGAGCTGCCTGACCCTCACTCCTGACTTCCCCCATGTCCCAGCTAGTGAATGGTGTGTGGGTGAGGGGGGGGGGGAGGATGGTGAAGTCTGAGACAGCTCCCTCCCTGCATTACTAGTGAGAGGCTGGCTTCACAGACAGGGGGGAGCTGCCTGACCCTCACTCCTGACTTCCCCCATGTCCCAGCTAGTGAATGGTGTGTGGGTGAGGGGGGGGGGGGGGAGGATGGTGAAGTCTGAGACAGCTCCCTCCCTGCATTACTAGTGAGAGGCTGGCTTCACAGACAGGGGGGAGCTGCCTGACCCTCACTCCTGACTTCCCCCATGTCCCAGCTAGTGAATGGTGTGTGGGTGAGGGGGGGGGGGGGGGAGGATGGTGAAGTCTGAGACAGCTCCCTCCCTGCATTACTAGTGAGAGGCTGGCTTCACAGACAGGGGGGAGCTGCCTGACCCTCACTCCTGACTTCCCCCATGTCCCAGCTAGTGAATGGTGTGTGGGTGAGGGGGGGGGGGGGAGGATGGTGAAGTCTGAGACAGCTCCCTCCCTGCATTACTAGTGAGAGGCTGGCTTCACAGACAGGGGGGAGCTGCATGACCCTCACTCCTGACTTCCCCCATGTCCCAGATAGTGAATGGTGTGTGGGTGAGGGGGGGGGGGGGGGGTGGATGGTGAAGTCTGAGACAGCTCCCTCCCTGCATTACTAGTGAGAGGCTGGCTTCACAGACAGGGGGGAGCTGCCTGACCCTCACTCCTGACTTCCCCCATGTCCCAGCTAGTGAATGGTGTGTGGGTGAGTTGGGGGGAGGATGGTGAAGTCTGAGACAGCTCCCTCCCTGCATTACTAGTGAGAGGCTGGCTTCACAGACAGGGGGGAGCTGCCTGACCCTCACTCCTCCGGGGTATTGTGATCTTCCTGCACACAGTGCCCTATCCCTGATACCAGGGGTGTTGTGATCTTCCTGCATGCAGTGCCCTATCCCTATTAATACCAGGAGTGTTGTGATCTTCCTGCATGCAGTGCCCTATCCCTGATAAAGGGATGTGTGCAAGAAGATCACAACACCCCCGGTATCAGGAATAGGGCACTGTGTGCAGGAAGATCACAACACCCCCGGTATCAGGAATAGGGCACTGTGTGCAGGAAGATCACAACACCCCTGGTGTCAGGGTTAGGGCACTGTGTGCAGGAAGATCACAACACCCCTGGTATTAGGGATAGGGCACTGTGTGCAGGAAGATCACAACACCCCTGGTGTCAGGGTTAGGGCACTGTGTGCAGGAAGATCACAACACCCCTGGTGCCAGGGTTAGGGCACTGTGCAGGAAGATCACAACACTCCTGGTATTAATAGGGATAGGGCACTGTGTGCAGGAAGATCACAACACCCCTGGTGCCAGGGTTAGGGCACTGTGTGCAGGAAGATCACAACACTCCTGGTATTAATAGGGATAGGGCACTATGTGCAGGAAGATCACAATACCCCTGGTATCAGGGTTAGGGCACAAGTTCTAGTCACATTGACTGATCACATTACTTGTTTTGTCAAGCTACCAACTGTTTCCATTTCCCATCCCCCATATACTGTCAGTGGGAAACTTGGTAACATGAATAAATAAGAGGGCAGCCAATAGGAATACATATTCATTCCTAAACTGACCTTAACTGACCTGAAAAGTGTCAAATTGTATCATTTTCAGTTAGTGCGCACTAACTCCCAGTTAGTGCGCACTAATCGGAAAAAAACGATTTTTAACGATTTTTTAACTAAAAAATCGTTCCTAACACGATTTTCTTGCCCTGCCACACGATTTCTATCGTTAAGACGATATGGAAAACGATTCACATCCCTAGCATGTACTGTACTTATAAAACATGTGCATGTACTGTACTTATAAAACATGTACATGCACATGTACTGTACTTATAAAACATGTACATGTACTCTGCTTATAAAACATGTAAATATGCATGTACTGTACTTATAAAACATGTACATGTACTCTGCTTATAAAACATGTCAATGTGCATATACTGTACTTATAAAACATGTACATGTACTCTGCTTATAAAACATGTAAATATGCATGTACTGTACTTATAAAACATGTAAATATGCATGTACTGTACTTATAAAACATGTACATGTACTCTGCTTATAAAACATGTAAATGTGCATGTACTGTACTTATAAAACATGTAAATGTGCATGTACTATACTTGCAGACACCTCAGGCACTTGCAGAATTCCCTTGACACTCCCTCTTTTTATGCACATACATTTACACATGACATTGCCAGTATGTGCATATTGCTGACCTTATAAAACTTTTCATGCCTGCACAAATACAAAGCACCTATTTCATATGCATTAACTCCATGTAAGCTTGGAAAATTCACCCCCGAATGCTCAGTTTTTAGATAGATCATGCTAACCAAATCGAAGTAAAGAAATGCTACACAGCCAGTCTAGTTAGCACAAACTCCAATCACTGTAGCTCATAATGGAAATATATCAGAGGCTGTCTGTGTACAAAGATACCTTTAGGTACATGCATTGAGAGAAATAGATTATCCAGGAAAAATAACCCTTAAAGTCATCCTTTCTTAACCACAATTCTAGCTGTTGATGTAGCAGGTCTTCCCTTACTTTAGTGTCTCCAGACTACAGATGTCTTATACAATCTCTTCTCTGCATCCTTGGGGGCTGGTGCAAGTACTGGAATTGAGGTTGAAGGTGGATTCTGATGAAAAAGCCTAGGGGCATCGTTCACACTGTTAACCTCTCCTCCTGTCTCGACTCCTGTCACAAAACTTTCAAACAAAATCTCAAAACTTGGCTGTTTGAACAGGCCTTCTATCAATGAGCAAGGACTAACAGTAAAATTCAATTTTATTGTATTAATTCTCACCTGATCCATGTTGCCATCATGTTCTTCCCACCCCCCATGTTTGTTTTACATTGATAATCCCACTGTTCCCCATCCCCCATCCTTCTCATGTTTGTAACTTCTGTGAAGCAACCTGAACTTGTCCTTAATGTCTCCTCCAACAGATTATTGGCTTAAATTACTATCATTTTCATTATCTTATGTTAAACTTTATTGGTTTATTATAGTTACAATAGCTACATTTTGGTATATGGAAACTTGATAAATGTAAAGCTTAAAGCTGCTAATTGTTTACTTATTCTTTAAAACGATTAATTGTAAAATCTGTTACTAATTTATTTTTTCTGTTTAATTTATGTATAAACTGTTTTATGTAAAGCTTGTTGCTAAAATTAATGTCTGTAAACCGAGGTGATGTATATCTATACGTACCACGGTATATAAGAATCTCGAAATAAATAAATAAATAAATAAATAACCTCCACTACCTGCTTTTCCTGGGGGTTGGAGTATCATGTATCTCCCCAATACCTAACTGGAAGCTAAGATGCTATTGACTAAACCTCCCAAATTTTCTTCAGCTGCTAGCTCTTCATTTTCTGATTCATGGAATTCCAGACATGATTCCTCCACTCCACTCCTATCCTGCCCCCAGTGAACACAGAAAGCAGTGCCACTGCCTCTGTCTTTCTTGTATCACAGAGAGTGAGTGAGAGAGAGACCAAACCACTGATTGGTGACTGCAGTAAAAAAGATTTTAAAAAAGCCCTTTACTAGTTCCAAACCGTACTTTTTTAAAGCTTTTTCTAAGCTCTAAAAGAACATCTGGAAGCAAGATGGCTGTCTACAAACTGCCAGAGAGGAAATAGAGAGTTTCTTACACATGCTCAGAGCTTTCAGTGGGTGGATGTCAGTGTCAACCTTGATCCAGATATTGGCTAGTTAAAAAGAAGCTTCACCTTCCTCCGAACCCCTTGCCAATTTTTCCTGCTTCAGATCCCAGGAGCCTATGATGTCACGCCATGTCACACCATCAAGAGCTGGTTGCTATAGTTACCAGTTGTTTGCACACCACGAGACAAAACTTTTCAATTAAATTCATGGGAACCCTCCATTGGTTTTGAGGGTCCACAACTGAAACAAAAATTGACTCAAATATTTCATTTAACCTAATCAAACAAAAGTACCTCACTAGTAAAGTGAAAAGTGCCTTGGCAGGGGGAGTAATTGCTGAGCTGGCACCAGGCAGGAATTCCCTTCCTTTCACGGCCATCACCTCAGCATAGGAACCATTTGTTTATTAAACATTTATCTAGTGTAAGTCTGCAGAACTGGGATGCCCAGAATCTCCTTCTCTTCTGCGATCTCCAGCACTGGACCTGTCTTTTCTGCTGCCAGTCACATCAAACCCACAACCCATGTTAACTAAACCAACCACTTAAATTCGAGAACTGCAGTGGAAAACAATAGCCAATAAAATTGTCTGTGCCACGCCTTCCACTGTATAAATTTCAGTCCTACGTTTAGCCAGATATATTATGTGACAAGTTGTGCGGCGCAGTGCCACTGACAATTTGACTTGCCTGGCTTATTATGCTCCCAAAATGCCCTGAAATGCCTTCTTTTTTATTTGGGTAAATGCTGCTGAACAACAGTAATATTGCAAAGATCTCTCTCCTTTCTCAGGTCACTAAGTAATAAAAAACGGATCTGATTCTCAGACCAAATCTCTCCCGGATATTCACAGCAGATCTTCTGAGCTGTGTCCTCTTCAACGCAGAAGCATTGAGCTCCCAAAACAAATTAAAATGCCCTTAAAAATGTGAATATATATTTTTATGAATGTTCTTAATACACCATATAAATTTTAAAGAACATTTTCATATTTTTCAGTTAATTCTTGTGTTTTGAAGAGGGCCTGACTCAAGATATCCACTACAATCATGTGGGAGACATATCTACAAAGAACTGGTCTAAGTTAAAGCTTGCTCAGCTGATACCACAGATTTAATGTATATCGAGGAAAACATTTACGTTTGCTAAATTTTCCCATGACTTGCTTATTATCACCATATGAAATGTTTACAAAAACCTATGTGAGTTTTAGGGCTACACAAAGGATAAGCTGCCTCTGATCTCAAATACATAGTACCTTCCAAGAAATAAGAGAAATGTGAATATGATTGAAGGGGATTTTGGTCAATTATCCTCTATTAAACCAGGCATATCTACTTTCCTCGAATCCTCTTTGCAAGTAATTGCACTTAGAGCAACTCTACTAGTGTCATTCTGCCTTGAAATGGATAAAGATATGCTTTTTCATAAATATTTATCATCTAAACAATTTTCCTTTTGTGGTCAGAAAATCCAAATTTTTCTGGATATTGCTGTGGTTACTCAGGCTAGAAGGAATCAATTTTTATTGTTTAAAGAGAGAGTGTTATCATTGGGCGATACTTTTTTTTTTACGTACCCTTGTAAGTGTTTGATAACATAGGAGGAGATTTTCAAACATATGCACACGTGTCCATGTGCGCTCGCGGTTCCCGGCGCACACACACGTGGACGGCACGCGCATGTTATAAAATCCGTAGGCTGCGCGCACATGCGCGCCGGATTTTATAACATGCGCGTGCATGTGTGGGTGGCGCGCGAGGGGTGTGTGTGTGTGTGTGAAATTTTGCAGCGATGCAATTGGGCCCTCCCCAGTTCCCTCCGAGTCCGCTCTAATTAAGGAGCAAACTGGGAGGGAACGTCCCTAACCCCCTTCCCCTCGCTTCCCCACCCCCTAAAGCTAACCTACCTTGCCTGAATTATTTTATTTTATTACTTGCTGCTCCTTGGGAGCAGAAGTAATTTATGCCTGCTGGCTGGCTGCCGGCGCGTGCTTCCCCGGGGACGGTGGCTAACGGCCGCCGTCCTGGCTGGCCTCCGTCCCACCCTGCCCTGCCCCTTTCTCACGGCCTGGCATTTGTGCGCATATCGCCACTTACACGCGTGGCCAGGCCCTTTTGAAAATGCATGCGGCGCACACAGGGCCCGGGCATGCGTGCGATTTTTATGCGTGTGGCCGATTTTAAATGTGTCCGTTAGTGTAATAAATGTGGTATTTTCTGACCTAAATCACCTGGCTAGATTCCTGAGTGATAAAGAGACAGGTTAATAATATTTAGGAGGTGAGATATTTGTAAGCCATGGATGTAATTGTCTCGTCTGTCTGAATAAGGATTTACCTAATGTTATTTCCTTCATTTTTAATTTGCGTCCCCTTTTAATGTGGGCTACAAATGTAATAGTGTGATTGTGGATAAAGGTGAACCGGTAGATGTAGTATACTTGGATTTTCAGAAGGCGTTTGACAAAGTTCCTCATGAGAGGCTTCTAGGAAAAGTAAAAAGTCATGGGATAGGTGGCGATGTCCTTTCGTGGATTGCAAACTGGCTAAAAGACAGGAAACAGAGAGTAGGATTAAATGGACAATTTTCTCAGTGGAAGGGAGTGGACAGTGGAGTGCCTCAGGGATCTGTATTGGGACCCTTACTTTTCAATATATTTATAAATGATCTGGAAAGAAATACGAGTGAGATAATCAAATTTGCAGATGACACAAAATTGTTCAGAGTAGTTAAATCACAAGCAGATTGTGATAAATTGCAGGAAGACCTTGTGAGACTGGAAAATTGGGCATCCAAATGGCAGATGAAATTTAATGTGGATAAGTGCAAGGTAATGCATATAGGGAAAAATAACCCATGCTATAATTACACAATGTTGGGTTCCACATTAGGTGCTACAACCCAAGAAAGAGATCTAGGTGTCATAGTGGATAACACATTGAAATAGTCGGTTCAGTGTGCTGCGGCAGTCAAAAAAGCAAACAGAATGTTGGGAATTATTAGAAAAGGAATGATGAATAAAACGGAAAATGTCATAATGCCTCTGTATCGCTCCATGGTGAGACCGCACCTTGAATACTGTGTACAATTCTGGTCGCCGCATCTCAAAAAAGATATAATTGCGATGGAGAAGGTACAGAGAAGGGCTACCAAAATGATAAGGGGAATGGAACAGCTTCCCTACGAGGAAAGACTAAAGAGGTTAGGACTTTTCAGCTTGGAGAAGAGACGACTGAGGGGGGATATGATAGAGGTGTTTAAAATCATGAGAGGTCTAAAACGGGTAGATGTGAATCGGTTATTTACTCTTTCGGATAGTAGAAAGACTAGGGGGCACTCCATGAAGTTAGCATGGGGCACATTTAAAACTAATCGGAGAAAGTTATTTTTCACTCAACGCACAATTAAACTCTGGAATTTGTTGCCAGAGGATGTGGTTAGTGCAGTTAGTGTAGCTGTGTTTAAAAAAGGATTGGATAAGTTCTTGGAGGAGAAGTCCATTACCTGCTATTAAGTTCACTTAGAGAATAGCCACTGCCATTAGCAATGGTAACATGGAATAGACTTAGTTTTTGGGTACTTGCCAGGTTCTTGTGGCCTGGTTTTGGCCACTGTTGGAAACAGGATCCTGGGCTTGATGGACCCTTGGTCTGACCCAGTATGGCAATTTCTTATGTTCTTATGTTCTTATGGCTGCCTTTTGGAATAGGCTTTTGCTTTCCTTTATTGTATGGATATAATATTACATTTATCTTGTAAAGGAGCTTTATGTCATAAGATTTGAAATAATAATCGATTACACTGGAATAAAAAAGGAACTGCTGCAAGTAAGACCCAGATTAGTTTATATACAAACCAGACATGTGACAGGCAGGTTTGGGAACCCATTGTCCAATCAGATAAAGCAGAGTCTCTCCAACCCTAAAACATCAGCAGTACTCTGTAAATTATTCAGAGTATCAAGTTGCCTCTTTCTTGCGCTTGCTGTTTTTACTTTTCATCTCATTCCTCAGTTCTCCTTTTCCTGTCTCGGTATCTTTCGTTTTACGTTTTTATTAGAAGAGAAGATGTGCCATTATTATTAAGGCCAAACCTTTTGTTTTAAAAATCATTTTCGCAACCCCACAGAATTGCATTTAAACTCATCAACAGATGTAACACACCCTGCACAGATGTGTATTATAAGGATGGGGTATTAACCACCACGTTGTTTAGCAAATCCACAGACTGGAATAGTTTACTTCATTACAACGGTTTTCACCCATGATATCTGCGAGATAACATCGTGATTGGTCAATTGTTTCATCTGCGCAGGGTGTGCGCGCATCTATTGATGATTTCAAATGCAATGCAGTGTACCTATGAGACGTATGAGAATGTTTTTTACAAAATGGGTACCCTCATAGCGTAGTTAGAAGGGCTTACAAAGGTGCACTTTATATAAATCAAGACCTCGCTTTATATAAACTGTGGATCAATGACACTAGTTGGCCACCTCAAGAGCCCACATGTCTAGGGTTCTGGAGGGAACAGCAGTCCATGCCTCTCAGCCTGAGCATTGCTGCTGAAATGTTTGGCCTTTTATGGCGGGGGTTAAAATGAGACAAACCTCCTAGGTAGCTGCAAATGATGGCTCAAAGCATCTTGACCCAGATGGGGCAAGGTTTATTTACAAGGTATAAACATAAAGCAAGACCACTGAAAAAAGGAACCCAACAAACCAATGTTAAATGTGTTTGCGTGCAGTAAGCAGTATTTACTGCATGGTAAAACATGGTAGCACAGCAAAAAAGGAAATAATGCATGGAATGTTCAAGTTTAGCACATTATTTCCAGGTACCCAATCACAGCACAATGCAAGTATGTTAATCAACAGCGTCGCACAGAAAGCAGCTCATTAACATGGCAAGAAGTAGCGTAGTGCATGGAAAATCTCATGTTGTGCTACTGCAGTAAACGTAGCTACATCTCAAAAAGTGTAGCTGTCCCGTGAGAGCATCGGCTATTGTGCCTGCTCATGTTCCCAAGGCACTTCCTTAAGGGGGCCACAAGGCCCAGTCAAAGTCTCTATACACTGTGAACCAAATCTCTGGTGCCCTTGGATAAATCCTTGCACCCCTAGCAAGGCTATAAAGAAAAAGAAAAGCACCTCCTGGGTAGGACTGCACTCCCTGAACCTTAAAATCCCTGGGGTGTCTAGTGGGGACCGGAGCTTTCCCCATTTGCTCCTGCTCTACTGATACCATCTTTCAAAATGGCACCTGGGGGTCAGACCACGCCACTTGAAAGATGCTGTCAGTAAGGGGGGAGCAAATGGGGATAGCCCCAGTCTCCATTAGGCACCCCAGGGATTTTACGGTAATACTGAGGTGGGATTTCCCAAGGGGGCATTTTTGTGATACATGGGGGCAGGGCTTCAGGATTGAGGGGGAAGCAAGGATTACCCATGGGGTACTTTTTTAAAAAGCCTTTATGATCTGGCTCAAGGTATAGGGATAGGCCTGGGGTGTGTATGTTTGGGGTTTGCCCATGAACCACCACTGAGTTATGAACAGGTAGCATGGGGAAGCTTTGCCGGTGGATTGTGGCATCTTTAAAAGATGGTGGCCCCAGGATGAAGGCTGCCATCAAGCACATCCACGGCCAGGAATGCATGACATCCACGGCCAGGAATACATGACATCCATGGCCATGAATGCATGACATCCACGGCCAGGAATGCAGGACATCCACGGCCAGGAATGCATGACATCCATGGCCAGGAATACATGACATCCACGGCCAGGAATGCATGACATCCACGGCCAGGAATGCATGACATCCACGGCCAGGAATGCATGACATCTACGGCCAGGAATACATGACATCCACAGCCAGGAATGCATGACATCCACGGCCAGGAATGCATGACATCCACGGCCAGGAGTACATGACATCCACGGCCAGGAATGCAGGACATCCACGGCCAGGAATGCATGACATCCATGGCCAGGAATACATGACATCCACGGCCAGGAATGCAGGACATCCACGGCCAGGAATGCATGACATCCACGGCCAGGAATACATGACATCCACGGCCAGGAGTACATGACATCCACGGCCAGGAATGCAGGACATCCACGGCCAGGAATGCATGACATCCACGGCCAGGAATACATGACATCCACGGCCAGGAATGCATGACATCCACGGCCAGGAATGCAGGACATCCACGGCCAGGAATGCATGACATCCATGGCCAGGAATACATGACATCCATGGCCAGGAATACAGACATCCACGGCCAGGAATGCATGACATCCACGGCCAGGAATACATGACATCCACGGCCAGGAATGCATGACATCCACGGCCAGGAATACAGGACATCCACGGCCAGGAATACATGACATCCACGGCCAGGAATGCAGGACATCCACGGCCAGGAATGCATGACATCCATGGCCAGGAATACATGACATCCACGGCCAGGAATGCATGACATCCACGGCCAGGAATGCAGGACATCCACGGCCAGGAATGCATGACATCCATGGCCAGGAATGCAGGACATCCACGGCCAGGAATGCATGACATCCATGGCCAGGAATGCAGGACATCCACGGCCAGGAATACATGACATCCACGGCCAGGAATGCAGGACATCCACGGCCAGGAATACATGACATCCACGGCCAGGAATGCATGACATCCACGGCCAGGAATGCATGACATCCACGGCCAGGAATGCAGGACATCCATGGCCGGGAATGCAGGACATTCTGGCGATGCCAGTAAAAACTACATGGGACTTAGTAAACTACGGTTCTTAGGTGCTGCAATTTAGTAAATTGTAAAAGTTTTTACCTGTGGTAAAATGACACTTCCAGGTTAGTAAATACGTGCTTGAGTTAGAAGCCCAAAGGAGCATAAAGAAACTGCCAAACCAGTCCTCCTCCCCACAGATACTTTTCCATTGGCCATACAGGACACTTTCTAGCATCAGATCAGAGATTTTCTTCAGCTTTTGTGTTTGCAAAGGAATTCTGTTCCAAGCTACAAAAGAAAAACTAAAGAGCATTCTTTCTTTGGTATTCATGCTTTTCTTCCTCCTTTTTTATTAATCTTTTGAAATGTTATTTTGCCCTGCCTGGTAGGTTATTTTGTCAAGCCTGGCTTGCTGAGCTCTCTTTCAGCTCTGTACACTTGGACAGGCCTAGCCTGGCCGTCTGCTGTCCTGCCTTGTAAAGGCCGTCTCCCGCCACTTTAATTAGTGGTCATCCAAAGACATTCATCTTCAACTGCGGGCAGTCCGGACGCACACTCCGAAGATCAGAGTTTTATTTTGTCAGGTATGCTCAGTACACAAAAGATTCCTGTTTGCAAAAAAGAAAAGAAAAGAAAAAAAAAACTCAAAGAGATCAATCAACAATAACAAACCCCCCCCCCCCCCAAACAAAGCCAGTTAAGAATGCACTTATACGTGAAAGGTAGCGCTTTCTTACAAAACATGAAAACTACCTGATTATTATCCATTCACTTGGATGACCCATATTACATTCACTGCACAAAAGGTAGTGATTTCCCATTGATAACAAGGTAGGACGTGCAATGGCTGAATTTTAGGCTTCAAGCTGCCAAGCACAGAAACTCTGAACAGCAGAAATTGCAGATTGTTAAATTTAAAACATGGGTTCTTTCAAATCTCACTTGAGGAAATGCAGTGGACCTGGTTTTCTGCAATTTCTTTTCCTCTGGCCATAAAACGAGGCCAAAGCTTTAGTAAACAAGGCGCAGTATTCTTTCAAAATAACGGGGCTTCTGAATTAACGTGATACTAGAATACAATTTGTAGTACATAGTGATGGCTCTGCACGAGGGAAGTTCAATGCACAATAGCTGAGGAATTGAACAGTAAGAAGGGAGTAGAGCAATTTAAAATTATTGAGACATTTTAAAGGAGCTTGAGAAGCTCATAACTAGAGTCATAGAAAATATGCAAAATAGAAAAATAATGTTACGCGTGCCACCCGCGGCAGCCCCGCGGCACGGCCCCCTCACCTATTCAGATGGACTCCAGCTCCTGGCTCCTCTTCACTGGCGGTGGTGGGCTTCCAGCTCCGACCTCGGGTTCCCTCCACTGCCTCCGGTCCTGCCACACTACTCAGTGTTGCCAGCCAAGATGTCCCTGCTCATCGGGCCTCTCTGCGTGGCTCGTGGAGAGACACTGCCATCAGCGCCATGCCCCTTCCTAGGCATGCGCGCCTCACTAGTTCTTTTAAAGGGCTCGTGGTGGGAACCTGGCCGCGAACCCGGATGCTGACGTCAGACTCTTCAGTGTATAAAAGCTCAGGCCTTGCTTCATAGCGTTGCCTTTGCAACAGGTCTCCTCATACTCCGAGTACTCGTTGCTGATCCTAGAATTGTGTCTTAGTGGTGTTCCTGTTTCCTGTGGTTCCCGGTTCCTGTTCTCCTCATTCCTGTTTGTCTATGTGTTGGACTGACTCTTGGATTTGACCATTGCTACGCCTGACTACTCTAGCTTCTCTCCAGCCCTGGACCTCCATTACTTCTGACTACTCTTCTTCTCTCCAGCCCCAGACCTCCGCTACACCTGATACTCTTCAGCTTCTCTCCAGCCCTAGACCTCCACTACACCTGATATTCTTCAGCTTCTCTCCAGCCCCAGACCTTCGCTACACCTGATACTCTTCAGCTTCTCTCCAGCCCTAGACCTCCGCTACACCTGATACTCTTCAGCTTCTCTCCAGCCCCAGACCTCCACTACACCTGATACTCTTCAGCTTCTCTCCAGCCTAGACCTTTGCTATGCTTGACCACGTCTGCCTTCTCCATGCCCTGACCATTGCTTTGATTGACTATGCCTGCCTTCTCCGTGCCCTGACCATTGCTTTGATTGACTATGCCTGCCTTCTCCGTGTCCTGACCCTTGCTTTGAACGACTACGCTACAGACAGTTGCTTGCCACAACTTCCACTTGCCGCCGGCTCTGATCCTCGCCTGTCAATGACGCCTCTCCTTGCCTATTCTCTGGACGTGGACTTAGAAGGCTTAGGCCTTCTTTTGCTTGAGCGCCTCCAGTTACTTATTGTTCCTTTGGTGCCTGAGTTCCAGTACTGAAACCTGTCCAGGATAGGACTATTACAAAATATATAAACAACTGGTTTCCTGGTCAATCTTTATATTATTATACTGTGCCGCATACACACAATTCAATATTATAATAGATTTTTTTGTAGGACCATGCCATCTACCGGCTGCTGTCTCTGGGCTGAATCACCTTCCATCCCTAACTAACTCCGAGGCCCACCTAAGTCCTGCTGGCCATGGCACCCAAAGGCTCAACCCAAGGGGAATGAGGGCTGGTATAGGTGAAGCTCCAGCGGCCTCTAACCTCAGCCCACTCCACCTGCTGATGGTGGGGACCCAAAGGTTCTTGTCTACAGGTACAACCCCACCTTACCCAAGTGCCCACCTCTGACACAACAAATAAAAGTTGAAATCTTCCCTTTTGATAATTAGATCCAGTGATTCTTCCATTCTTTGATAATTACCCCCTCGACCAACCATATTCTATACAGCATTCCTAGCAGTAGTTTAATGGCCCTACTTTAAGTTCCTTTTCAGCTAGGATAGGACAGGTAGTAGAGGGAGGGGTGCACCATCCTCAAACAGCTCCTCCACTGAGGTTGCTGGAATAGCCAGCCCCCTTGGGTTATAAATGCAGCTTGCATCATTGCAAGGTGTGGCAAATCTTTAATTAGCAGCTATAGGTGTAGGAGTATATTTCCAAGTTAAGGTTTGTTCCCCTTTTCTGACATTAGGGTTCACAGACTGGAATCCTTCCTGGAATAGCAAGGAGCCAAGTGGCTCGTGGGTACTTGCCTCAGAGATTATGTTTGGGCTTCTGCACGTGTTTTTTGGGATTTTCTTCTGTGAGATCCTGGTACCCCTTACCTGGTAAATTTCAGGGAGTCCCTGCCTAGGTTAGATCAGGAGGTAGGGAGGATTCCACATGTTGCAGAAGGATTCCACTTTTTACTTGTTTGTGAAGATTCTTGTCTTGAATTTTGGGGAGAAGCTTGTGGCCACCCTTCCTGCTCTAAGAGGAGCAATCAGGAGAGCTGCTAGTCTCAGCTGCCTGGAATATTTCATCTAAGATATTCTGTGAGTCCTCAACACAGTGTAAAATCAAGGTAGAGATTACATTGCAATGATAGGATGGATAAAATTGATGGAGGGGTGATGCTAAATGTTAAAGAGGGCATAGAATCAAACAGGATAAAAGTTCTACAGGAAACAAAATGCACTATAGAATTTTATGTATAGAAACTCCATGTGAGAAGGGGAATAGAATAACAGTGGGGGTCTACTTCCATCCACCTGGCCAGAATGAACAGACAGCCGACGAAATGCTAACAGAAATTAGGGAAGCTAACAAAATTAGCAACACGGTAATAATGGGTGATTTCACTTACCCCGGTATTGACTGGGTAAATGTCACATCAGGACATGCTAAGGAGGTAAAGTTTCTAGATGAAATAAATGATTGCTTCATGAAGCAGCTGTTACAAGAACCATAGTACACTTGGTCAGGTCTAAAGGCGCAATGATTGGGAATCATTGCCCTACAACGATAAAAATATAAGGTTAGGTCTTAAGGAGAGATGTGGCAACATTTCAAGTTTGTTGAGAAATCTGGATTTTTCTCAATTCCCACTGGATGATTTTTCCCAGTGGATATGAGAAATCTGATGTAATCTGCTTCAGAGTTTTGGAATAGCTGACATGAATTTCTAAAGATTCATCTCAAAATCCAAAAAAGCAAAAACAAAAAAACCTGTGTGTACTCAGTAGCAAATTAAAAATCTGTTCAAATTTGAAAATTCGAAAAGTTTGGATTTTTTTTAGATTTTACAGGAAAATCACAGATTTTCTGTTGAATCTGCTTTTGAAAAATTTTGCTTATTTCCATTCTTAAATGTTATTAAGTTGATCTGCTACAATTCCCAACTACACCCAGAAGCATGGTATGTGCTGTGGAAATCAGAGCATATAATGTAATTTATTACCTTTTTTTTTTTTTACTGACCACACTGAGGAAGTTTACAAATAAAAACAATTCACATGCTCAATACAGGATAAGGGATTACCAGTCTATCAGAGCAGTCATCTTTGCAGAAGATAATAAGTGAAAAGAATTTATATGAAATAAACTATGGGCAATATTTGATGCAATTTTCCAAGATATATCAATACAGCTTAGAAAATAGTAAAATACAACTACTTCAAATATTCTAACAATATTGCTTTCTCACTATCCTCCAGCTGATCACAAAGCCTTTTCCATGTACTCCAGAATCTTCAGTGATTCTCTGTATTATCCAGATAATCTGATATCTTTTGCTAAACGGTATATAAACATGTTAAATAAATAAATCTCAAATATCTCAAAAGTTTCCCCTGCCAAATAGTCTGGTCAGGACTGTACTCCTATGTTAAATATATCAAAATACATTTATTAGTGACCAGAATAGCCATGGATATGAATTGCTTTAATGTATTAATTGACTTTATGCAATGAATCACCTAGAGAATGCGATGAACTCATCTAGAGAAGTCTTATATTGGGTAAAAATCTCAGAATTTCTTGCCAAAATAACTGAATTATGTTACAGAATCAGAATCTATGTGACTGCGAGCCAAGTTTTATTTTATATTTTAAATATTTTTCTGACTGAAGGAAAACCAGTTTATAATCTCTGGATGCTGAGATAAAAGATCTATGAATGAGTCTGAACTGGGCTTCACTGAACTATATAGAGACTGGAGATTTTCTAAAATATTAATGAAACAGTTCATATCATCTGATCAGTTTGTAACCAATGCTACAATTAAGTGCTGGGAGCTGTTTGAAATAAGGGTTTTTAAAATAAACCAAGTGAATTGTCCTTTGTTGAGTGAGCTTGATGTGTGTGAAAATTCCAACTTGCTCTTAGGCTTTTGCACAAGCAAATCAAAATAACGGCTGCTTTAGAGATATACATTGAATTATTTAGACTCTAAATTACATATACATATAGGGGCGGATTTTCAGAGCCCTGCTCGCGTAAATCCGCCCAAAACCGGGCGGATTTACGCGAGCAGGGCCCTGCGCGCCGGGAAGCCTATTTTACATAGGCCTCCCGGCGCGCGCAGAGCCCCGGGACTCGCGTAAGTCCCGGGGTTCTCGGAGGGGGGCGTGTCGGGGGCGGGCCCAGTCGTCGCGGTGTTTCGGGGGCGTGTCGGCAGCGTTTTGGGGGCGGGTACGGGGGCGTGGCTACGGCCCAGGGCGGTCCGGGGGCGTGGCCGCGCCCTCCGTACCCGCCCCCAGGTCGCGGCCCGGCGTGCAGGAGGCCCGCTCGCACGCGGGGATTTATGCCTCCCTCCGGGAGGCGTAAATCCCCCGACAAAGGTAAGGGGGGGGTTTAGACAGGGCCGGGCGGGTGGGTTAGGTAGGGGAAGGGAGGGGAAGGTGAGGGGAGGGCAAAGGAAAGTTCCCTCCAAGGCCGCTCCGATTTCGGAGTGGCCTTGGAGGGAACGGGGGTAGGCAGCGCGGCTCGGCGCGCGCCGGCTATACGAAATCGATAGCCTTGCGCGCGCCGATCCAGGATTTTAGTAGATACGCGCGGCTCCGCGCGTATCTACTAAAATCCAGCGTACTTTTGTTTGCGCCTGGAGCGCAAACAAAAGTAGGCTATTCGCGCTCGTTTTAAAATCCGCCCCATAGATTTTGAACTTTTTGCTTATGCATTTTGAAACATACAATATATTTCAAAGAAAAAAAGGACTTATGCAAGATTAAATCATTCAGAAGAAATACAAATAAATACACATCTTGTAACATAGCATAAGCCAACTTGAGACTCCAAGCTAAAGAAGAAGAATTTTAAAATCTCAGTGCTAATATGCTGGGCTCGTGCATGTCGAGCGTATTTGAAAAGCTGCCGAGACACGCACGTATCTCCCGGAGCGCGCAGTTTTACCAAGGGGCAGGGAATGGGGGTGCTCTGGGCAGCGCATGGGCATTTCGGGACATGGACCTGAGACGTGCACCCTGGCACGCGCCGAGGTCCCCTGCTACGTAACTTTATTTCTGCCATGGCTGACGTGCAAGTGATAAAATAAAGAAAACCAGGAAGCTCGGCGGGGGAAGGCCTATTACATGGATTTCAAGACAAATTGAGAATGAACTGGTTTTAGTGGCAATGCATCAGCACGCGCCACGTTTAAAATCCTTCCACTTACGCAGTAGAAGCGGCATTTATCTAATCTATCTATCTATCTGTTTACTTATTTAGGCGTTTTATGTACCATCGTTCCAGAATAAGATCACAGCGGTTCATGTTCTTGTTTAACAATCACATTCTGAGCCAGCATTCATAATCTAGGTCAAAACCACGGCAGATATAAGGTCTTATACATGTTCGTACACAGGCACACGCCCTCCTAAGACTGGGGGCACATGTGCGCATGGCCAACCTTTGTATAACATGCGCACACATGTTATAATATAAAGTGCCCACATCCACGGGCTTGGACCAGCACAAGTGCGCCCGCATACCAGTTTCAAAATCCAATCTTAAGAGGGGGAACAGAAAAAGTCATGGGTAATGCTTCAAAAAAGTAATCCAAATGAAAAAAGGCTAAAAGCATCAGAGCCGAACACTACCCATTAATCTAAATTAGACGTAACACAGAGGCAAGTTACAATACAATGCTCCGTCTGGCATCTATAAACTCTCTCAGCTGTAGTAGGATAAAAAAAAAAAGCAACCTAGAAGCATCAAGAGTTATAACACATTTGCAAGGGTGACGAATAATACGTGTAGCCCCGAGAGACAATACTTCAGGTTTTATGGCCAGAAACGTCCCCCCATGTTCCTGCATCACTCTAGCAAGCTCAGGAAACATCCATTTTTTCTGTCTTTTGAACAAAACATTCTTATGGCAAAAACAGAGACGGAAAATATTATTACGGTCTTGCAAAAAGACAAAAGTCATAAGTAATGTAGCTCGCCTCTCCAGAATTCTCCAAAAGGTTTGATAAATAAGTGGGAACTTTCATCAAAACAGTTCCAGTTGCTTTCTTAGGAGTAGGCAAATAATAAATCTTCCCAATAGGAGGCAAAGCAGCATCTGGAATTTGCAAAATTTCCTTTAAATAAGAGATAAAGAGCTCATGAAGGAGAAATTAGAGACATTTGATGAAAATTAATATTTCTCAAATGTAAAGGTTTGAGAGAATTCCTTCCAGGAGATACAGATAAATCTGTAATTATATTAGTCTGTACCTCTTTAATTTGCACCAAGGAAGGCTCTGCTTCAGATATCTTCTTCTCACAAATAGAAATACATTTGTCTTGGGATTAAAATTTTGAATGCAAATCTATAGTCAGAACAACAAGAGAGAGACACCGATTTTTCAATAGCCTTCATTACTGTCCATAAGCTCCCTAGAGTTATCACAGCAGGCTTCTCAAATGGAGTCTTGGCCCGAAGATCAGAAATAAGATCCAAAGATTGAGGCAAGAAAATCACAGGACTTACTTCAGTTTTTCCAGCCAATACAGCAGATTGCTCACCCAATGCCTCATCATTAGCCAGTGGCTCCTGGTGGTCATGACCCACACCTGACAAACTCAACCATGAATCCTTCATCGATTGAGTGGGGAAGGCACTGCCTGATGAAGCTGCAGGGTCACTGGAGCTCTCCACATATTACAGTGAAGGCAACGCTACTGGAAGACTGTGGTGAAGATCAACAGTAGGGGCTGAGTGATACTTCAGCCATTGACAGGCTGGCATCCTCATTTCCAGCCAAGTCGGACTCCTCTGTCAAGGTCTGGGTAAATGTGTGTTCCAACATGGTGGATTGATGAAGGGTAGCTGAAGCCATAGTGGCTTCCCTTTCTGAATAGCTCCTTTCTTTTTCTGCATTAAGCAAAGAAATAAGGCTTAAGATGAAGAAAGAGCGGGGAAATCATGGGAGCTACTGTGAATAAGTTCTCCTATATTTATTTTTTAAAAAATTATTTATAATCTAGATGTGTGTGTGTGTGGCACCCCTATGGGTTGACCATTAGGTATCACCTAGTCCCTATTGATATCAACCAGCTAGAGTGAATACCATTTTGCAGATTCTCCTCTAGAGGTAGCTGAGTGGGTGGACCCTGCTTATAACTAGGGGCTAGGGTGAGATTCATCATGGCATTTGAGTTCAATTTTTGAGGAAAGAGGAGCTCTGTTTGAGTGGGGTTTTTTTAGTGAGGCCTTCAGCCTCACTCACTATATTGTTGGGAATACTCCTTCCTGTATGCTCCCTGCCAGATTGGGTACTCCTTTAGTTTTAGAAAGAGACTTTGATATAACTTTTTGACTATTTTATGGAATTATTTTGCTGGGTTTCAGCCTGGTTCTTCTGGAGATGGCCATTCCCTGAATCTAGAGGCCAGGTCATTGAAGATCTGTCTAGGGACAGAGAAGAGCTACAGTGACAGTGCCAATCCAGAAGGTTTTTGGACATTTAACAAAGCATTCTCTTTGGGTTTAGAGGAGGCCTTTTTGTCAACCTGCCTCTTAATTTGGAGATTGGGCAAGAAGCCTGACTCCTAACCGCAAGGCCTTTTCTACATTGAGATTCAACTAGCGAAATCAAAGAAATAGAAGAGAATCAAAGAAGACCCTCCACAGGATCTTCCCCCGGGACACAGGCGCAGGCTGGATAATGGTGTGAGGACAGGTGGAACTCAGGTAGGACTGTGGAAACCTCATTGGGGAATCCACAGCAGATTAGGAGCCCTCCAGAGTAGGGGACCATGCAGTTCTTCCTCAAAGAGAGTTAGGAATCCCCAGGAACCTTAGTCACTGGCACATTCACAGAGAGAGAAAAAGACACTCATCTGTGTAGCTATCTATTTCACCTGCAGTGGTGTGCTAAGGGGAGGTGAGGGGGAGCGGTCCGCCTCAGGTGACAACAGAAGGAAGGCTGCCATTGCTGCCAACAGGAAGGTCCCGCAGAGGCACGAAAAAGTGACATGCTGACGGGGTTCCCACTCCCCACCAGCAAAAGTGAGATCCAGTGGAAGAAGAGGCCAGTGGCAAATGAAGACGATGCCCTGCTGTACCACCGGCATTTCCCAGAGCCGGAGGCAAATGAAGAGGCCCTGCTGTGCAGCCAGTGGCTGAAGAAGAAAGATACTGGCCCTGTGAGATGCCAGTGTATGAGAGGGTACCTTTGTGTGTGTGTGTATGTATATGTGTATGTATGAGAGGGTGCCTGGATGTATTATATAGTTTCAAATCATGCATAGAAAATGCTTGTGACGAGGATCACTTATGCAATATGACAGTGTAATAAGCTAACCTTCTCTAGCCTGAGAAATCTCCTCCCACCTTAAAAGTTCCTTTGTTTAGCATTGCTTTGATGTGCTCTGTTTCTTCTGAACTTCTTTATTCTGTCGATAGATCAATCATTTCATCTCCAAGGGGCAGGGAGAAACTCTGATTTCAGTTGGAATCTCTTGGAGCCAGATAAGCAAAAGAATGCAGTTTCAGCCATCGATAACCTCCTGGCCTTTAATTATAGGCTTTGCAGAGCCTACAGGTCTTCCAGGTATCTTCCAAATTCTTGAGTCTGAGGTCAGTTTAAGGTTCACTGTATACCAGCAGGTTCAGTTAAGGCAGATGGCAAAGGACTCTGGGACAAGCTGGGTGTATGTATATATGTGTATGAGAGGGTGCATTTGTGTTATATGTGTGTGTGTATGAGAGGGTGCCTATGTGTGAGTATATATGTGTGTATGAAAGGGTGCCTATATGTATGTGTATGAGAGGGTGCCTGTGTGTGTGCGCATGTATGTGTGTGTGCGCATGTGTGTGTGTGTATGCGCATGTATGTGTATGAGAGGGAGCTTGTGTGAGTGTGTTTATGAGAGGTTTTCTGTGTGTGTGGATGTGTGGGTATGAGAGGGTGCCTCTGTGTGTGTATATATGTATGTCTATGTTTTTGAGAGGGTGCCTATGTGTGTGTGTGTGTGCATGTATGTGTATGAGAGGGAGCCTGTGTGAGTGTGTTTATGAGAGGTTTTCTCTGTGTGTGTGTGTATGAGAGAGTGCCTGTGTGCATGTGTGTATGAAAAGGTGCATATGTTTGTGTGTATGAGAGGGTGCCTGTGTGTGTATGAGAGGGTGCCTGTATATGATAGGGTGCCTGTGTGTTTGTGTGTATGAATGGGTAAGTTTATATAAGAATGTGTGTGGCCTGTGTATATGTATATGAGACTGTGCCTGTGGGTGTGTATGTGTCAGAGGGTGCCTGTGTGTGTGTATGAGAGGGTGGGGGTGTGTGAAGGGGTGGGGGTGAGAGAAAGAGAAAGCATGAATGCGTGTGTGAGACAGAGGAAGCGGTTTTGTGTGTGTATGTATGAGAGAGGGAGAGAGATAGAGGAACATGTGTATCTGTCTCACAGCACACACTCAAAAGCTCCCTTTGTCTCTCATCAAGCTTGTATGTGTGTGTGAGACAGAGGGAGCATATTTTGTTTGTGTTTCTGTGTTTTTGGGTGTATCCCTACTCCATGACAATCTCAGGATGGCAGGTATGGAGAGAGGGTAATTTTTTGAATCCTTAGTTTTAATTACTGGGTGTTATTTGATGTTTGCTGTTTTGAAATATTTTATTGATGTTTATGAAATTTTAAAAATTTGTAAAGGAGCTTCTAATTATTGAATATTCTATTCATCAGCTGTTTTGAAATGTATATTTTTTAGTATGGTTTTACTATTTTGATTAATTTATATTTCTTGATTGTATTGTTTTGAAGAATAGTGGTTTTCTGCTTTTCCATTGCTGCACTGCATACAGAATCTGTCTTGTGGTTTCCAGTTCAGTTTTTATCTGCGTGTGTGTGAGTGTGTGTGTGTGTGTTAGTGAATGAGAGAGATGTGTTAGCGTGTGAGAGAAACACAGAGGAAGCTATATCAGGGTACAAATTATATTGCAATGATAGGGAGGATCAACTTGGTGGAGGTGTGGCACTTTATGTCCAGGAGGGTATAGAGTCCAACAGGATAAAGATCATACAAGAGAGTAAATGCTCAGTAGAATCTATATGGGTAGAAATCCCATGTTGGTTGGGTAAGAGTATAGTGATAGGAGTATACTATCATCCACCTGGACAAAAAGGTCAGACAGATGATGAAATGCTAAGAGAAATCAGGGAAGCAAACCAATTTGGCAGTACAATAATAATGGGGGATTTCATTTACCCCAATATTGACTGGGTAAATGTAACATCAGGACTTGCTAGAGATATAAAGTTCCTGGATGTAATAAATGATTGCTTCATGGAGCAATTGGTTCAGGAACCAACGAGAGAGGGAGCTATTTTAGATTTAATTCTCAGTGGAACGCAGGATTTGGTGAGAGAGTTAACGGTTGGTGGGACTACTTGGCAATAGTGATCATAACATGATCAAATTTAAACTAATAACTGGAAGGGGGACAATAAGTAAATCTACAGTTCTAACAATAAATTTTCAAAAGGGAAGCTTTGATAAAATGAGGAGAATAGTTAGAAAAAACTGAAAGGTGCAGCTGCAAAGGTTAAAAGTGTTCAACAGGCATGGACATTGTTAAATACAATCCTAGAGGCACAGACCATATGTATTCCATACATTAAGAAAGGTGGAAGGAAGGCAAAACGATTACCATCATGGTTTAAAGGTGAGGTGAAAGAGGCTATTTTAGACTTAGCCAATAAAACATCCTTCAAAAATTGGAAGAAGGATCCATCTGAAGAAAATAGGATAAAACATAAGCATTGCCAAGTTAAGTGTAAAACATTGATAAGACAGGCGAAGAAAGAATTTGAAATGAAGTTGGCCATATAGGCAAAAACTCATAATAAAATCTTTTTAAAACATATCCGAAGCAAGAAACCTGTGAGGGAGTCGGTTGAACCATTAGATGACCGAGGGGTTAAAGGGGCTGTTAGGGAAGACAAGGCCATTGCAGAAAGACTAAATGAATTCTTTGCTTCTGTGTTTACTAATGAGGATGTTGGGGAGATACCAGTTCCTGAGATGGTTTTCAGGTGTGATGAGTCAAACGAACTGAACAAAATCATTGTGAATCTGGAAGATGTAGTAGGCTAGATTGACAAACTAAGGAGTGGCAAATCACCTGGACCGGATGGTATGCATCCTAGGGTACTGAAGGAACTAAAAAATGAAATTTCTGAACTATTAGTTAAAATTTGTAACCTATCATTAAAATCATCCATTGTATCTGAAGACTGGAGGGTGGCCAATGTAACCCCAATATTTAAAAAAAGGCACCAGGGGCGATCTTGGTAACTATAGACCAGTGAGCCTGACTTCAGTGTCGGGAAAAATAGTGGAAACTATTCTCAAGATCAAAATCGTAGAGCATATAGAAAGACATGATTTCATGGAACACAGTCAATATGGATTTACCCAAGGGAAGTCTTGCCTAACAAATCTGCTTCATTTTTTTGAAGGAGCTAATAAACATGTGGATAAAGGTGAACCGGTAGATGTAGTGTATTTGTATTTTTAGAAGGTGTTTGACAAAGTCCCTCATGAGAGGCTTCTAAGAAAACTAAAAAGTGATGGGATAGGAGGCGATATCCTTTCGTGGATTACAAGCTGGTTAAAAACAGGAAACAGAGAGTAGGATTAAATGGTCAATTTTCTCAGTGGAAAAGGGTAAACAGTGGAGTGCCTCAGGGATCTGTACTTGGACCGGTGCTTTTCAATATATATATAAAAATGATCTGGAAAGGAATAAGACGAGTGAGGTATAAGCTCAACATGGAGTGATACAGAGGCATTATGACATTTTCCATTTTATTAACCATTCCCTTCCTAATAATTCCTAACATTCTGTTTGCTTTTTTTTGTGTATTTAATTCTTTTATTGGCAATAAAGAGCAAAACAGAAACATGTGGGATTACCTTGATATCTGGAGCAACACATACATGCTTGGAAGCTCCACTATGAACTCTCAATGACTCTTTGCATTTTATTTTCCTACATGATCACATCAGTCTATCTCAGAGTGAGTATCCATGCTTGATAACATTTTGCTTACTATATTTTCCTATGAACATTATAGGTGATGCCTTTCTCTGCTTGTGAATGGACCTGTTGGGGGATGTTATATATTGCACCCATTGTCTGAAGCCTGATGGGGTGGGGGGTAGGGAAACAGCAATGCATACCCAAATGTTTCAAGTTGTCTTTTCTTTTTTATTGGGTTATGTCTTGCGATGTATTATCACATTGAATACTGTGGCAACTATGACTGTTGTACACATGTTTCTGTTTTGTTCTTTATTGCCAATAAAAGAATTAAATACACAAAAAAAAGCAAACAGAATGTTAGGAATATTAGGAAGGGAATGGTTAATAAAATGGAAAATGTCATAATGCCTCTATATCGCTCCATGGTGAGACCACACCTTGAATACTGTGTACAATTCTGGTCGCCGCATCTCAAAAAAGATATAGTTGCGATGGAGAAGGTACAGAGAAGGGCAACCAAAATGATAAAGGGGATGGAACGGCTCCCCTATGAGGAAAGGCTGAAGAGGTTAGGGCTGTTCAGCTTGGAGAAGAGACGGCTGAGGGGGGATATGATAGAGGTGTTTAAGATCATGAGAGGTCTAGAACGAGTAGATGTGAATCGGTTATTTACTCTTTCAAATAATAGAAGGACTAGGGAGCATTCCATGAAGTTAGCAAGTAGCACATTTAAGACTAATCGGAGAAAATTATTTTTCACTCAACGCACAATGAAGCTCTGGAATTTGTTGCCAGAGGATGTGGTTAGTGCAGTTAGTGTAGCTGGGTTCAAAAAAGGTTTGGATACGTTCTTGGAGGA
>NC_042617.1:590531018-590564099 GCF_901001135.1 Rhinatrema bivittatum | reverse complement strand
GCAGAACAGACTCCGGCAGAGGCGGCTCCATGCCACTAAAGGCAGGCAGCAGGATGGGAACAGGCACTGGCAGGGACAAACTCCCTGCCGTGCAAAGACCCCAGCTAACTCACGGCTCCATGCCGCGGAACAGGAACAAGTCCACGGCAGTACGGGCCGCGGCAGCATGGCGGCAGAGGCGGCCTCCAGGCCGCTTGGGAAACAAGCAAGTCTGTGGCTCCTGCCGCAATAAAGGCCCGACGTCGCCGGCATCAGCTGCATCGGGGAACAGGCAACGCGGCAGGTAAGAGGCCTGCTTGTGGGGAGTAGCTCCATGGGCAGGAGTCATAACAATATTTCTGAGATGTCAAAAGGCACTGGGGCGATCCGGGTAACTATAGACCAGTGAGCCTGACTTCAGTGCCGAGAAAAATAGTGGAAACTATTCTCAAGATCAAAATCGTAGAGCATATAGAAAGACATGGTTTAATGGAAAACAGTCAACATGGATTTACCCAAGGGAAGTCTTGCCTAACAAATCTGCTTCATTTTTTTGAAGGGGTTAAACATGTGGATAAAGGTGAACCGGTATTGTAGTGTATTTGGATTTTCAGAAGACGTTTGACAAAGTCCCTCATGAGAGGCTTCTAAGAAAACTAAAAAGTTATGGGATAGGAGGCGATGTCCTTTCGTGGATAACAAACTGGTTAAAAGACAGGAAACACAGGGAAAGTAAACTACCATATGGGCCCCCAGCTGTTTTACATCTAGGCCCATCTGCAGAAAACCTTTCCTTCTTAACTGGGTATTCCTAGTGATGTCTGGATACATCCACATTCTCTCAGTAAGGTAAAGCTTTTCTTGATTTCTCAAGAAGAGCTTTAAAATATGATCTCTATTCTCAGCTTTCTGGAATCTCACACATAGGGTTCCTCTAGACTCTACTTGCTCTCCCATCGACTCTTCTAGGAAATTAGTAAGATTTCCTAGCTGTAAAGATTGATTAGAATCAATGACATTCCCCCTTTTTTTTGTTACAATATAGAAGATTTTTTCTATTAAAGGTATTTTTTGAGAAGGAATTAATAAATTTTCTCCTAAAAATCTTCTAAATTGTTCCAAATGAGATATAAGTTTAACAAAGGGAAAATTTAAAATTCTAATATTATTATATCTCATACTGTTCTCTATTATTTCAATTCTTCTCATATTTGCTGTTTCTCCTTTTATTAACCTGTTTGGACTTCTTGCATTTGATTCAAGTGCTTTTCTAGATTCTCAAATTTCTCTGAGTGTTGTTTAACCTTACTGTCCATTGTACTATCTTGGACTTGCATTTCAGACATTTTTATCTCTAAACTTTTCATAGAAACTTTCAAATCCATCAATAAACCCCATATATTTTCTAAGGTAATTTTATGAGTCTCATTCACTTCAGAACTCTCTTTCTTAGGATTCTTCTTCCCTGATTTTGGGTAGTCTTCACTCCTCGATGCAGAGGATGCTACCCCCCCTTCAGCGCCCTTAGGTGTTGATGTTGAGTGATCCGAGGGCTGATAATTCTCTCCGTTGTTAAACATTTGAATAATAAGTATGTGTTCCTGGAACCTACAGAACTTAGAAAATTCCTGGATTCGAAGTTGCCAAGATAATTGAGCCCTGATTGGTCTTGGGTAATTAGAATGTAGCATTTAATATACATCTATTTTACTATGAAAATGTTTTCTTTATATTGCTCCAGCTAGAAATATCTAGGATCATCAGCTTCTTTATAATTTGGCATATAAATATTAGATTATATTGTTTTTTCGGTTTTTTTTGGATTGCCTTATAAAAGATAGTTCATTTCTAATATTGCCATATCATTGACAAGTATGATTACTGTCTATAATTATGTTTAAAATGGATATAATAAAGAATTAAAAAAAAAAAAAGATAGGAAACAGAGAGTAGGATTAAATGGTCAATTTTCTCAGTTGAAAAGGGTAAACAGTAGAGTGCCTCAGGGATCTGTACTTGGACCAGTGCTTTTCAATATATATATATAAATGATCTGGAAAGGAATACGAGTGAGGTTATCAAATTTGCGGATGATACAAAATTATTCAGAGTAGTTAAATCACAAGCTGATTGTGATACATTACAGGAGGACCTTGCAAGACTGGAAGATTGGGCATCCAAATGGCAGATGAAATTTAATGTGGACAAGTGCAAGGTGTTGCATATAGGGAAAAATAACCCTTGCTGTAGTTACACGATGTTAGGTTCCATATTAGGAACTACCACCCAGGAAATGGTTAATAAAACAGAAAATGTCATAATGCCTCTATATATAGCTCCATGGTGAGACCGCACCTTGAGTACACTGGTCGCCGCATCTCAAAAAAGATATAGTTGCGATGGAGAAGCTACAGAGAAGGGCAACCAAAATGATAAAGGGGATGGAACAGCTCCCCTATGAGGAAAGGCTGAAGAGGTTAGGGCTGTTCAGCTTGGAGAAGAGACGGCTGAGGGGGGATATGATAGAGGTCTTTAAGATCATGAGAGATCATGAGAGATCTTGAACAAGTAGATGTGACTTGGTTATTTACACTTTTGGATAAAAGAAGGACCAGGGGGCATTTCATAAAGTTAGCAAGTAGCACATTTAAGACTAACTGGAGAAAATTCTTTTTCCACTCAACGCACAATAAAGCTCTGGAATTTGTTGCCAGAGGATGTGGTTAGAGCAGTTAGTGTAGCTGGGTTCAAAAAAGGTTTGGATAAGTTCTTGGAGGAGAAGTCCATTAATGGCTATTAATCAAGTTTACTTAGGGAATAGCCACTGCTATTAATTGCATCAGTAGCATGGGATCTTCTTAGTGTTTGGGTAATTGCCAGGTTCTTGTGGCCTGGCAATTACCTCTGTTGGAAACAGGATGCTGGGCTTGATGGACCCTTGGTCTGACCCAGCATGGCAATTTCTTATGTTCTTATATGATCATTCACTGCTATACACTCTAACTCTTCCACCTTACTTCTTAGACTTATGGCATTAACATAAACATTTCAAAGTGTATTTTTGTTTGTATTAACATTCTGCTTTTTAATTGATAAGGATGTTAGAATTATTTAGCTCAGGTGAGTTTTTAGTTACAGGCACTTGGACTATTTTTCTTATTATTGGAACCTCACTGTTGGGATGCCCTAATTCTAATGCGTCATTAGTATCCTTTGAAGATACCTCCCTCCGCACCATGCGCTGCTGAGCGACTGTCGACTTTCCCCTTTGTTCTAGTTTAAAAGCTGCTCTATCTCCTTTTTAAAGGTTAGCGCCAGCAGCTTGGTTCCACCCTGGTTAAGGTGGAGCCCATCTCTTTGGAAAAGACTCCCCCTTCCCCAAAAGGTTCCCCAGTTCCTTACAAAACTGAATCCCTCTTCCTTGCACCATCGTCTCAACCACGTATTGAGACTCCGGAGCTCTGCCTGCCTCTGGGGACCTGCACATGGAAAAGGGAGCATTTCAGAGAATGCTACCCTGGAGGTTCTGGATTTCAGATTTCTACCTAAGAGTCTAAATTTGGTTTGCTAAGCCTTGATAAACACTTATATAATGAATTGCAATAATCCAATCTAATCATAATATAGGCATGCACAATAGTCCTTAAGGGGGGGGTCATTTTTCAAAATGCGGTAAACACATTTTCGCATGTGTTAACGGGGCTTTTCGCATGCGATAAGCCCTTAACGCATGCGAAAACGTGTTTACCGCATGCGATCGCACCATATCGTATGGTGCGATGCAAATTCCGAAAATAGGAGGAGTTAGGGGCGGAGAGTGGGCTGGGTTAGCCTGTCTGCGAAGAGCTATCGCACAGCTGTAACGCCGATTTTAACTACACCTCTTTCAAATGCGTTAGGCTGTGCAATAGCTGCCGTGAGGTAGCTATTGCACAGCCTAACGCTGTGAAACCTTACGATGAAACCTTACCGCACGGCAGCAATAGCTGCCGTGCGGTAAGGTTTCATCGCCATTTGTGATGTCTCCCGTAAGTCTGATTTGACAGCTTCAGAGCCTTGGAGAGAGAGAGAGAGAGAGAGAGGCCATAAAATCATGGCCCATAGGCAGGTATTTGTATCCCTATGGTAGGCCCACCTAGTAACTCGAGGTGGGGATTAGGTAAGAGTGTAGGGGGTTAGGGACCACTTTGACATTCTACGTGACACCTACGAACAGAACAGTGGTCTCTTGTGAAGATTTGCTGGCCTTCGGAGTGAGGAAACTCACTCCAAGATGAGATTTGGGCAAGATTCTCTTTAACCTAGCTTGATGGACTCTCTACCTGGGTAACATCAAGCTAGGTTGAGAGAACCTTGCCCAAATCTCATCTTGGAGTTAGTTTCCTCACTCCGAAGGCCAGCAAATCTTCACAAGAGACCACTGTTCTGTTCGTAGGTGTCACGTAGAATGTCAAAGTGGTCCCTAACCCCCTACACTCTTACCTAATCCCCACCTCGAGTTACTAGGTGGGCCTACCATAGGGATACAAATACCTGCCTATGGGCCTTGATATTATGGCCAGTCTCTCTCTCTCTCTCTCTGATCATTAAAAATGGTCTGCCAGTGGTTGAATACAGGAAATACAACAGGTCTGGCACTTATCACAGAATCTGAAATGGTATCACAATTTGCACTAACTTAGCTCTTCACACAGGTAATTAGTGCAAATTGCAATAAATGCTATATTAGCATAAAACACACCCCTTTTGCTATCGCATGCAGTACTTACCGCATTTTGAAAGAATTTCAGACCACAGAAGAAATTTGAAGCTTTAATGATAAATTTGGTATCTATTTTCATCTCTTTGTGGGATGTCTTCAGTTTTATAATATCTGGATCTCATAATAAAAGTCTATTTATGCTACCTACCCCGAAGTTGCCTAGATTCAACTACAAGAGGCTTTGCTCTAGCTATGCTGCTACCTCTTTCAAACATAAATTTACTTTTTCCACTTTTGCTACTTGATTACATAAGAAACATAAGAAAATGCCATACTGGGTCAGACCAAGGGTCCATCAAGCCCAGCATCCTGTTTCCAACAGTGGCCAATCCAGGCCATAAGAACCTGGCAAGTACCCAAAAACTAAGTCTATTCCATGTAACCATTGCTAATGGCAGTGGCTATTCTCTAAGTGAACTTAATAGCAGGTAATGGACTTCTCCTCCAAGAACTTATCCAATCCTTTTTTAAACACAGCTATACTAACTGCACGAACCACATTCTCTGGCAACAAATTCCAGAGTTTAATTGTGCGTTGAGTAAAAAAGAACTTTCTCCGATTAGTTTTAAATGTGACCCATGCTAACTTCATGGAGTGCCCCCTAGTCTTTCTACTATCCAAAAGAGTAAATAACCGATTCACATCTACCCGTTCTAGACCTCTCATGATTTTAAACACCTCTATCATATCCCCCCTCAGTCGTCTCTTCTCCAAGCTGAAAAGTCCTAACCTCTTTAGTCTTTCCTCATAGGGGAGTTGTTCCATTCCCCTTATCATTTTGGTAGCCCTTCTCTGTACCTTCTCCATCGCAATTATATCTTTTTTGAGATGCGGCGACCAGAATTGTACACAGTATTCAAGGTGCGGTCTCACCATGGAGCGATACAGAGGCATTATGACATTTTCCATTTTATTCATCATTCCTTTTCTAATAATTCCCAACATTCTGTTTGCTTTTTTGACTGCCGCAGCACACTGCACCGACGATTTCAATGTGTTATCCACTATGACACCTAGATCTCTTTCTTGGGTTGTAGCACCTAATATGAAACCCAACATTGTGTAATTATAGCATGGGTTATTTTTCCCTATATGCATCACCTTGCACTTATCCACATTAAATTTCATCTGCCATTTAGATGCACAATTTTCCAGTCTCACAAGGTCTTCCTGCAATTTATCACTATCTGCTTGTGATTTAACTACTCTGAACAATTTTGTGTCATCTGCAAATTTGATTATCTCACTCGTCGTATTTCTTTCCAGATCATTTATAAATATATTGAACAGTAAGGGTCCCAATACAGATCCCTGAGGCACTCCACTGTCCACTCCCTTCCACTGAGAAAATTGCCCATTCAATCCTACTCTCTGTTTCCTGTCTTTTAGCCAGTTTGCAATCCACGAAAGGACATCGCCACCTATCCCATGACTTTTTACTTTTCCTAGAAGCCTCTCATGAGGAGCTTTGTCAAACGCCTTCTGAAAATCCAAGTATACTATATCTACCGGTTCACCTTTATCCACATGTTTATTAACTCCTTCAAAAAAGTGAAGCAGATTTGTGAGGCAAGGCTTGCCCTGGGTAAAGCCATGCTGACTTTGTTCCATTAAACCATGTCTTTCTATATGTTCTGTGATTTTGATGTTTAGAATACTTTCCACTATTTTTCCTGGCACTGAAGTCAGGCTAACCGGTCTGTAGTTTCCCAGATCGCCCCTGGAGCCCTTTTTAAATATTGGGGTTACATTTGCTATCCTCCAGTCTTCAGGTACAATGGATGATTTTAATGATAAGTTACAAATTTTTACTAATAGGTCTGAAATTTCATTTTTTAGTTCCTTCAGAACTCTGGGGTGTATACCATCCGGTCCAGGTGATTTACTACTCTTCAGTTTGTCAATCAGGCCTACCACATCTTCTAGGTTCACTGTGATTTGATTCAGTCCATCTGAATCATTACCCATGAAAACCTTCTCCATTACGGGTACCTCCCCAACATCCTCTTCAGTAAACACCGAAGCAAAGAAATAATTTAATCTTTCCGCGATGGCCTTATCTTCTCTAAGTGCCCCTTTAACCCCTCGATCATCTAACGGTGCAACTGACTCCCTCACAGGCTTTCTGCTTTGGATATATTTAAAAAAGTTTTTACTGTGAGTTTTTGCCTCTACAGCCAACTTCTTTTCTAATTCTCTCTTAGCCTGTCTTATCAATGTCTTACATTTAACTTGCCAATGTTTATGCTTTATCCTATTTTCTTCTGTTGGATCCTTCTTCCAATTTTTGAAGGAAGATCTTTTGGCTAAAATCGCTTCTTTCACCTCCCCTTTTAACCATGCCGGTAATCGTTTTGCCTTCTTTCCACCTTTCTTAATGTGTGGAATACATCTGGACTGTGCTTCTAGAATGGTATTTTTTAACAATGACCACGCCTCTTGGACATTTTTTACTTTTGTAGCTGCTCCTTTCAGTTTTTTTCTAACAATTTTTCTCATTTTATCAAAGTTTCCCTTTTGAAAGTTTAGCACGAGAGCCTTGGATTTGCATTACTACTAAAATATGCCAAAATTTACACATGATTAGCAAACAAGTGACATTCTAAGCCACATTGGCTAATTACTTCATGTAGTGGAGTCATATATAAATTGAATAACAATGGGGATAAAATTGATTCCTGGGGTACTCCATAATTAATTGTGATTGGTTCTGAATCTAGTCCCTTCCAATGCATGTTCAGCAACCTGTCTTCTAAATAAAATTTAAATCAATGCAGTATCATTCCTTCTAGTAATCGATCTAATAACATATTATGGTCAAGCATATCAAATGCTGCTAGCACCATCGAGCTTGATAATGCAGTCTCTGTTCCCTAACCTGCCCGAAATCCTAATTGTTTTATCATCTAACAGTTTTTGTTCTACAAACTATAGAATTTGATTATATCAAGCATTCTCTGTTATTTTACTCAGACAGGGAATATTTGACACTGGAAGATAAGACTCCACCTTTCCTTTATCCAAAGATCCTTTCTTTAAGATGGGTATTATTACAGCTTGCTTCAGTTGAAATGGCAATTCATCTTGTTGAAAGGACAGATTTATTAAATCTGCCAAGTCAGCTAAAGCTACATTCCCTATAAATATCAGAAGTTATGAAGGCATAAGGTCAAGTGAACAGGTAGTAAGATTAATAGACAAAAAGTTTTCTATCTCAATAGGAGTTACTAATCTGTACTCTTCACATATTTTCCTTGGTGCCTGGTTTATCAATGAAGGTGAACACAGTTCCTCATTGATTATAGCTCCAAAAAAAGATTGCTGAATGTTTTTGATCTTCAAATCAAATTAACAAGCAAATTCTGTATGTTAATTCTGATGATTCCTTGTCCTCCAGCTGATCAGTGCCTGATGCCAAAAGTTTTTACTATTTGAATGCCAGATCTCATTTTAAATCACTAAAAATGCTGGGATAAACAGCAATGTCTTGAAGCATCCAAAATGCCATGTCAACAGTAAATCATAACTGATTCAGAAAGCTTGTAATCTGACAGGTGAAGTCAGTTTCTGGTTATAGAGTATCCCTTCTTCAAAATGCCAAGGAGCATTAGGGCCTTACACATTCCCAAGTGAGATTGTATGCATGGGTCCTTTACTCTGGTGGTGCATATCAGGAACAGAAGGTCAGGTGGCAGGTAGGATCCAATAAGCTTGTGCAAATCTATAATACAAAGAATCTAACTTCCTGTTCCTGGATACTAAAGTAATGTTCACCCTTCTCTGTTCACAGTAACCCCATTTCACTGGTTCCCTGGACAATCTAGATCCTTGTGGATGTCGTTTTGGAATCAGTTGTCTGGGCTATTCTTCCTTGACCCCTAATACTACATGTGTTGTTGAGCTAGCCTTTGAGACTTGCCCTGGTTCAGATTCTGCAGCCAGTCTTAAAAATAGATGAGTAATACTAATGCATTGACCCTTTGGAACCATCATTATTTTGACCCTAGTTCTAAAACTCATTTGAGCTAACAGCTCTGATCCTCTTCTGGCAGCAAGAGAAAAATGGAAAGCTCATCTGCATATATTACCCAGCAGCCCACGGGAAAGGATTCTACAGGTCACCATGAAGGATCCAGACTTTAGGTTCCACATCCCCAGCTTCCAGAGGCCTCACACCTCTTGAAGCAGAAAAAGGACTGGAAGGCTTGCTTGCATACATTACCCAGCAGCCCATGGGAGAGTACTCTATAGGTTACCACAAGTGATCCAGACTTCAAGCTCCACAGCCCCAGCTTCCAAAGCTGCAGCAGAAGAGAATTTATTTATTTATTTACTTATTTATGAGAAGCAGAAACATGAGCCCTCAACCTTACAATAAATTTAATTCAGATTTTATACAGAAGGAATTTAATTCAAAACAAGAGTCAATAAAGTGTGTAACTAGGTAGTTATAAGTAGATTAACTGTAGTGTTTTGAGGGTCATTGCCAGGCAAATACAAAGTAAACCAATAGACTAAAAGTACTTTAAATTAGCTTTACATCCCTACTCCCTTAGAAATTTTAACTTGATAACAAATAAAAATTGAGTTGGAGATAGAAGTCTAGCAGCAAGAGGGAGACTTTTAAGTCTTTTGCATTGAGTGCCACATGTATGGTTATCTTCCACTGGGTGCAAAGAGCTCCTAACCCTCAGAGAATGAGTCCAATCTCTGGAAGCTAGAGTGGCAAACCTGGACGAGCAAAGGTAGACAGAGAGGTATATAGAGGAGACCTTCAGGGACAGAGTAGAGAAGGCCCACCTCCAATCTGGCAGCCCCTATGCTGCCTTGGAGGAGAAAGTACACCTGGAAGAACAGCATCACCTTGCTAAGGCAGTAAGTAATCCTGTAGCTAAGATCTGTGCTTAAGGTGATGTAGTATCCTCTCACACCAAAGATATGTCTTCAGGGGTGAGTGCCCAGGAGGAAAGGTTAGGATGGCGATTGTAGTTGGTGATCTGATTATTAGGAAGGTAGATAGATGGGTGGCGGGTGGACATGAGGATCACTTGTTAACTTGCCTGCCTGCTGCAAAGGTGGCAGATCACACATGTCACATGGATAGGATGTTAGATAATGCTGGAAAGAAGTCGGCTATCTTGGTACATGTGGGTACCAATGACATAAGAAAGTCTAGGAGGGAGGTTCTGGAAGCCAGCTTTAGGATTTTAGGGAAAAAGTTCAAATCCAGAACCTCTAGGGTAGAATTCTCAAAAATGCTTCCAGTTTCACGTGCAGGGGCCCAGAGGCAGGCACAGCTCCAGAGTCTCAATATGTGGATGAGATGATGGTGCATCAAAGAGGGTTTTAGATTTCTTAGGAACTGGGCATCATTCTGGGGAAGGGGGTGGGGGGGCCTTTTCCAAAAGGATGGGCTCCACCTTAACTAGAGTGGAACCAGGCTGCTGGCTCTTTAGAAAAGAGATAGCAGTTTTCAAATTAGTTGTTGGGGGTAAGCAAATGAGCAAGGTTCAGAATGAGATATCTGAAGGATACTAACAGAACAGGGAACTTAGGACATCCCAGTAGAGAGCTTGTAATAAATGCTAAAGTGGACCAGGTTCCTTTAAGTAAAGAGCAGACAGAGTAGAAAGATTCTAAATTATGCCTGATAACTGATAAGCAGGTTGTTAATACAAATAAAAAAACATACTTTGAAATGTCTGTATACAAATGCTACAAGTCTAAAAAATAAGATGAGAAAGTTAGAGTGTATAGCACTCGTTGAAGAGGTTGATTTAATTAGCATCTCAGAGACCTGGTGGAAGGAGGATAACCAATGGGACACTATGATACCAGGGTACAAATTATACTGAAAAGATACAATGGATAAATTGATGGAGAGGTGGCACTATATATTAAAAAGGACATTGAGTCAAACAGGATAAAAGTTCTGCAGGAAATAAAATGCAATGTTGAATTTTTTGGATAGAAATTTCAGGTGAAAAGAGGAATAAAAATAATAAATAAATAAATAAATAAAATTGGGGGTGTTTTACTGTCCACCTGGCCAGAATGAACAAACAGATAATGAAATGCTAAAAGAAACTAGGAAAGCTAACAAAATCAGCAGCACAATAAAAATGAGTGATTTTAATAATTCCAGTATTGACTGGGTGAATGTCACATCAGGATATGCTACAGAGGTAAAGTCTCTAGATGAAACAAATCACTGCTTCATGGAGCAACTGGTACAAAAACCAACAAGACAGGAACATATTTTAGACCTAGTCCTTAGTGGGACACAGGATTTGGTGCGAGAAGTAACAGTGTTGGAGCCTCTTGGCAACAGTGATCACAACATTATCAAATTTGACTTAATAATTGGAGGGAAAACACCAATGAAATCTGCCGTGACAGCATTTACCTTTCAGAAGGCTGATTATGATAAAATGAGGAAAATGGTTAGGAAAAAGCTTAAAAGGTAGATTTTAAAAGCCTTGCAAGTGCAAAAAACAGCCACATATGTGCTTAAGTGGGCTGCGCAGGAGCTACGAACATTTTAAAATAGCCAGGCAGGGCGTGTGTACATTGAGGTACGCGCGCCCTGAAAAAGTAGGCGGAAAAGGGGCAGGGCATTGGTTCCAGAGGCGGAGCAGCACTGATTGCGTAACTCTAATTTTTCATCAGCAGCACATGTATGTTATGTGCGCCACCTTGCTACAGCTCCTCGTTAGGCGCAGGAGTATGGTGAACATGGGGAGAAAGAGAGAGAGAGACCTTATAATTGATGAAAATTCTAAAAAGAGAAGTTGATTTGTACACTGCAGTCTCTGCTAGCTGCATTGTACAAATCAACTCTGTTTCATCACTCATAAGGTAAAAATTATTTAATGAAATCAATTTTACAATGGATACCTCTCAATGTGTCTGTAACACCACCCCCCCTAACCCCAACCCACTTCCTCAAAACTCACCCCGAATCAAAGTACCTCCTTACAATGAACCATACATAGAGTATCAGACTGAGCCCTATAAAGAGGCTCCCTCCCCCTCCCATGCCCTACAAGGAGCTGTAGCAAGTCAGGCATGGACAATGTTTAAAAATACCATCTTGGAAGCCCAGACCAGATGCATTCAACACATTACAAAAGGTGGAAGGAAAGCTAAATGAATACCAGCTTGGTTATAAGGAAGAAATGGAAAAGAGATCCAAATTAAGAAAACAAGAAACAGCATAATCACTTGCAAGTTAGATGCAAAGCACTGATAACAATGGCAAAGAGAGAATTTGAAAAGAAGCTTGCCATGGAAGCAAAATATCTTAATAAAACCTTTTTCTGGTACATTCAAAGTAAAAAGCCTGCAAGGAAGTCATTTGGTCTATTAAATGATCAAGGGGTAAAAGGGGCATTTAGGGAAAAGAAAGTCATAGAAGACAGACTATATGAATTATTTGCTTTGTCTTCACTGAGGAAGATGTAAGAGAGATACCCATGCCAGAAATGATTTTCAAAGATGATGATTCAGCATAACTGAAACAAATCTCAGTGTACCTGGAAGATGTAATAGGGCAAGAGTAGGAAATCACCCAGACCAGATGGTATACATCCCAGCATGCTGAAAGAACTAAAAAATGAAATCGCAGACCTGCTATTAGTAATTTGTAAATTATCATTAAAATCATCTATGGTAACTGAAGACTAGAGGGTTGCCAATGTAATGCTAATTTTTAAACAGGGATCAAGGGTTGATCCAGGAAACTACAGACCAGTGAGTCCGACATCTGCCAGACAAAATGGTAGAAACTAATCATAAAGCATAAAAACTTTACTTTGCACATCAACATGGTCTGTGCACCCTCAAATCTCAATTTAGTCTACCCTTTAATTTTTTTTCTAGATATTTATTCTCGCTATAAACATGCCGAATATTTACCTACGTCCTGTTGACGAGTTACTATTATTATTATCTATGTAATATTTAATTTAATTTATTATTAATATCTATATGTTATAGGTTATATGCTAAATGCTATATGTTATGGGGTAGATTTTCAGAGCCCTGCTCGCCTAAATCCGCCCAAAACCGGGCGGATTTAGGCGAGCAGGGCCCTGCGCGCCGGGAAGCCTATTTTACATAGGCCTCCCGGCGCGCGCAGAGCCCCGGGACTCGCGTAAGTCCCGGGGTTCTCGGAGGGGGGCGTGTCGGGGGGCGGGCCCGGTCGTCGCGGCGTTCCGGGGGCGTGTCGGCGGCGTTTTGGGGGCGGGTACGGGGCGTGGCTACGGCCGGGGGCGTGGCCGCGCCCTCCGTACCCGCCCCCAGGTCGCGGCCCGGCACGCAGCAGGCCCGCTGGCGCGCGGGGATTTACGTCTCCCTCCGGGAGGCGTAAATCCCCCGACAAAGGTAAGGGGGGGGTGTAGACAGGGCCGGGCGGGTGGGTTAGGTAGGGGAAGGGAGGGGAAGGTGAGGGGAGGGCAAAGGAAAGTTCCCTCCAAGGCCGCTCCGATTTCGGAGCGGCCTTGGAGGGAACGGGGGGAGGTAGCGCGGCTCGGCGCGCGCAGGCTATACAAAATCGATAGCCTTGCGCGCGCCGATCCAGGATTTTAGTGGATACGCGCGGCTCCGCGCATATCTACTAAAATCCAGCGTACTTTTGTTTTGCGCCTGGAGCGCAAACAAAAGTAGGCTGTTCGCGCTCGTCTGAAAATCTACCCCTATATGTTATATGTTAAGAAACGCTGTTCCATGTAACGCCATTTGTGCGAAAGTTTTGTTATATGTAAACCGATCTGATTCGATACTTGTATTGAGAATGTCGGTATATAAAAATCCGAAATAAATAAATAAATAAATAAAATTGATGATAGATAGGTACAGTTTAATGGGACAAAGTCAGCATGGTTATATAGCCAAGGGAAGTTTACCTCACTAATCTGCTACATTTTTTTGAGGGCGTAAATAAACATGTGGATAAAGGTGAGCCAGTTGATATAGTTTATCTAGATTTCCAGAAAGCATTTGACAAAGTCCTTCATGTGTGACTTCTTAGAAAATTAAAAAGTTAGGGGATAGGGGGCAGTGTCCCATTGTGGATTGGGAACTGGTTAAAAGAAAGAAAACAGAGAGCAGGGCTAAATGGTAAATTTTCCCAGTGGAGAAAGATGAATAGTTACTGCCCCAGGGATCTGTTCTGGGACCATTGCTTTTTAATATATTAAAAAATGACCTGGAAATGGGAACAAGGAGTGAGGTGATCAAATTTGCCGATGACAAAATTATTCAAAATTGTTAAATCACAAGAGGATTGTCAGAAATTACAAGCGGATCTTGAAAACCTGGGAGACTGGGCATGCAAATGGCAAATGAAATTTAATGTGGATAACAGCAAAGTGCACTTAGGGAAGAGTAACCCAATTTATAGCTACACAATGCAAGGTTCCACATTGGGAGTAATCACCCAGGAAAAGGATCTAGGTATCATTGTGCATAATATGTTGAAATCCTCTGCTCAGTGTGCAGCAATCAAGAAAGCAAATAGAATGCTAGGAATTATTAGGATAGGAATGGAGAATATAACAGAGAATATCATAAAGAATAGCACTGCTGGAGTTACAGCTCTGCGATCATAACCGGGGGAAAAAGGCGCGAGAGGGAACAGGAAACAACAGGGGGGAAGGGAAGAGAAGATAGGAAAGGCGGGAAGATTAGCTAGAACTTGAATCCCACAACTTGAATCATTCTCGCTTTTATAATCATATCAAACAACTCCTAATTTTATCCTTGGTCTCACAATTCCAAATCATTAAATATTTGAGCATGCTACACCAATACCTCTTAATCCAGATGTAACCTCAGTTTTTGAAGTCTTCACTCCTATAGAAATAACCGCCAGTTCTTATTTACTTAACCCTATTCTGTAGACGTAAACTTTTCATGAAGACTGTAATCTGTAAACACCTGTATTTATTATAAGAATTTGTATTTACTATTTATATTTATTATTTAGCCATTGACATTGTTCTGTTACCACTTGGTACTATTTCTCTCCTTTACCTCAAACTCTAAGTTCCTACTAAGTTAGCCATGTTATTTATACCCAATTGTTGGATGTAATTGTATATTTGTTTAATTGTTCAATCTGTTTGATGTAATTTTCTGTTCCTTGTTCTGTGTAAACCGAAGTGGTATGCACAAGTGCATGAACTCCGGTATATAAAAGCCTTTAAATAAATAAATAAATAGAGAAGGGTAAGAGGGGGAGGGACAGAGGAGGACCCGTTAGGGACACATTTGAAGGGCGCGTTTGGATTGGCTAGTGAGGAGAGACGTCAGCAAGGCAGCCAGCAGAGGTTGCTGGGCAAGCCGAGGGAAGGGTGCCCAAAAAATGTTTGTCCTGTTATTCGGAGGCAGCTGGAGGTTAATTGGTGAGGAAATTACAGCCGGGACATGAAGAAAGTAGGAGCTGCGAGCAGTAGGCAGGGGGCAAAGGGAAAAGGAAACAAGAAGCCGACCAGGAAGGGCATCGTTGCAGCTCGTTTCGCGAGTCCACCTCAGGAGCGTAGCAGCCCCTTACCTTTGGTAGGGCAGAAACCTGCAGGCAGAAGCGGCGAGGCCAGTTCCAGTGAAAGCGGGCCTGAGGCGGAGGGGGAGATGGGTATGGGCGCCGTGGCTATCGAAGGTGCACAGGAAGTCCTCCCCCTGGACTTATCCCTCCATGCTTCGGGATCGGAGGTGGACGTGCCGCCAGAGAAAGGCGAAGGTCAAGGTTCGCGACGCAACAACGATGACCATGGGGGCCTTGCGGAGGTTGGCAACCTGGCGGCAACAAGGCGGTTCCCCAGGGACCGGAGAGAAAAAAGTGGCGACAGAACAGGCCGCAGCGAGGTTAGGCATTGGAGGGCTGAGCAGGGAGACGCACGTCCCAGGGACATGAGAAGCTGGAGCGACCACAGTGGTAGAGGGCAGTGGAGCCGAGACAGGAGCGTTAAGAGATAGACAGACGTCGGCAGAGGGCAAGGGAGAAGCACAAAAAGAGTGGGATGGCCGGCTAGCAGAGTGGTGGATCAGGTGGAGCCAGTGGAACAGCATGAGTGCGGTGAGTGTAGTAGAATGGCGAGGGAACGGGAAGAGACTAGTGGGAGGGGATTTTTGGAGGAGGGGGTCTCAGGTTTCCCGCTTAGATCATTGCCTGCAACCAGGGAGTTTGGAGGGTGGACGGCTTGGGCGGGAAAAGAAAGGGGGATGGCTTTCACAGCTGGTCCTAAGCAGGGGCGACCAGGGGGCAGGTGTGGGGAGGAATGGTTCGAAGGCCCGTAGAGGAAGGGCACAGAAGTGTAAAGGGCATGGGGGCGGTACGACAAAAGCGGGTAGGAGCAGGTACTGCGGCCAGTTTCTTTGTGTCCACAGGTGACAGGGACCAGAGGAGTACAGGTCCTTCGCAGATCAAAGAACGGCGGGACAGGCGGACGTCGCCAGGTGGAAGAGAGCGAGGGATGGCGGATTGGCCAGGTCGGGGTGGAATGGAAGCCGTCACCATGTCAAGCCAGCTGGCGGGCTCAGGTACAGCAGGGGAGGGTAATAGGAAAAAACGACACAAGAGTAAGGCTAAGAGGAGAAAGGATTACACTTCCAGTTCTTCCGATAGCAGTTCCTCGACGGGGTCTATGACAGATTAGAGGGTGACAGAAAGGAGGGCATGTGCCAGTGGTTTGGGGCCTAATCAGGGCCTGGGGCACCCAGTGCTTGCGTCCTTAACCGAATTATGGGAGGGGGTCCCAGGAAAATTGAGAAGTAGAATAAGAAGGCGGAGATACGTTAATATTTTCCAGCTAATAGCTGGGAGGAGGGGGAGTTCGCAGCGCAGGAAGAAGGGCAAGGGCAAGAAGGAAAAGGACCTGGGTGCCAGGATCCCTAAGAATATTTTAAATTGGATGAGGGGCTTCCTTTGCTTGGCAAGTGTAGTGGGACATTACCAACCGGAGTAATACGCAGAGCTGTTAGCATATTGTGATATCATATTAGGGGCATTCAAGGATTATGATGGTTGGGCATGGCTCAACTATGATGAGAAATTCTGTGAAAAGATTGGGGAAATAAATTCATTACTTGGGGCACATAAGACATCAACCTATGGTTGACTCAAATGACGAATAAGAGTGCTAGGCTGGGATCGGCCACAGCAGGGGCAGTCACTAGTATGTCGAGTGGTACAGGAGGAGCGAGCGGTATCGCCAGGGCAGATAAAGAGCTGGGAGGAACAGGTGCGGGGAGCAAGGATCAGAAGGTGGCATCGCTAGGTAGTGATGTGTGTTGGCGATTTAACAGGGCCACATGTCTTTTTCCAGAGTGTAAATTCAGACATGCTTGTTCTACCTGCAATGGAGCCCACCCAAGTGTGAAATGCCCGCAGCCCAGTGCCAAAGGGGCAGTTAAGGGTGCCAGGGCCTAGGGTGGGAGCGAGGGTAGGGAAGAGGTGCAGCAGTGGGTGGCCGGGGAAGCCGATACGAAGATGCGATGTCATATTACTGGGATGGGTGATGGGGGAGGACGGGGTACAACAACAACAAAAAAAAACTAAGGAGGGACATTTAATACTATTAGGGATTTGTGGCAAAATTCGATACAGTATCAGTATAGGCAGGCGCTATATTAATTTTGTTGCAGCAGTTCGAATGGGGCCTCTTCTAGCATAAGGACTTTTGTCGGAGGGATAATCTTCGTGGTAGGGGAGGGACTCGGGATTCTTTGGGTGAGAATACAGAGGTTTAGTGAGAGCCGGGTGATAGGAGCGGATCGTAATGATTTTCTTTCGTGCAAGGTCGTCCTGGCACTCGGAGCATTCCAGAGGAGGGATATATGCGAGCGAACCAGTATGAAGAGGAATGGGACTTAATTCAAGAGTCTGTCGTCCCCAACATGTGGAGCTCGTATTTACGGGGAAGTGCAGTACTGGCGAATTATTTAAAATCTTGGGGGTGGGAGCAGGGTAATATACCAGAGGGCATGCTAGTTGGCTTCGTGTTATGGGCAAAACAGGCAGGATATTCAGTAGCTACGGTAAAAGCACAACTGGCAGGTTTTACCTTTTTTCAAAAGTTGCAAGGGTTGAGAAATCCCATGAATAGTTTCCGGTTACGTAAAGTCATTGGGGGTTGGCAGAAAGAGGGTGCCAGGCGTAAGGATCTAAGACTGCTCATTCGTTACGGAGACTTGATACATTTTTCAGCGTTGCTAAATCAGGTGTGTTGGTGTCGTTTTGAAGTGCTCCTGTTTCAGTTAGCCTTTTCTTGGGCCTTTTTTGGAGCTATGCGAGTTAGTGAGCTAGTTGCCCAGTGTCACAAAAGTACAGTGGGAAGAGGTATCACATGGGATTGTTAGGATTCATGAGCAAGCAGTCACGTTGTTTATACCAAGGTCCAAAACGGATCAAGGGGGAAGGGGTTTTCCATCACGCTTCTTCCAGCAGATTGTCCCGAGGTATGTCCAGTTCTGGCGGTATATATATATTCCCGAATACGGCCAAACCTCCATGGCTTTTTGGTTCATGCGGATGGTTTGCCATTAATGCGTTATCAATTTGCGCAAGTGTTACGTAGGGTAGTTTTGAAAGATGGCAAAGATGTTACACGTTTTAGCTCCCATTCCTTCCGGATAGGAGCGGCGATGTCTGCCGCAGATGCAGGATTCAGTGCTGAGAGTATTCAGAATATTGGGAGGTGAAAATCCAAGGTCTTTCGGGATTATATTCGCTTGGGTGATGTAGCATTAAAAAAAAAAAAAAGAATGAATCAGTAAACAAGGGGAGGGGAGGCCCGGGGGGCAGCAGGTGGGGGGTAGTGTGGTTAGGGATACTAACTGTCTTGTTTTTTGTTTCAGAATTAGAGGGGAGGAGGCATGGGACCGGATGTGCCTGGATCGTGGGCCATTCATTCATTCCTTCATTCACAGAGCGCAGAGGAGAGCATTGAAGTGCCCTTATGGGGAAGATCTGGAGATGGAGCGCTTAGAATGGTGGTTGGTTTGGTTTAGCCATCGTGGAATGATATGGGATGAACTGCTGCCTTTTTTAGAGGAACGAATGGACATGTGGGGCATACCTAATATCCTGTTGATATACTTGGGAGGCAATGATGTTGGTTCCCAAATGTGTCACTCATTGCTGACGAACATAAAAAAGAATATAGCGCAGATTATGATTAGGTGGCCTGCGATCTGGGTAGGTTGATCGGACATAATTGTCTGGCTCTGGAATAGGGAGGATACTATTTGGCAAACGGGGGTAAAGAAAGTTAACAGGCAGATGGGAAAATGGATGGGCTGGCAAGGGGGTTTCTGGGTGAGGCACCAGTGGTCATGTGGCATTGAAGCAGGATTGTTTAATGGTGACGGGGTCCATCTTTCCGAAGTGGGGATGGACTTATTCAATAATGCCTTACAAGAAGGTCTTCAGAGGGAGATTGCCCGGTGGTAAATAGGACCGCAGTGGGTGGAACAAGCCGTAAGTGGCTTGTTTGTGGCGGGAAAACCCGAGCCCAGTTATCATGTAATGTTGGGGAGGGGGAGGTGGTCGGGGGAGGAGGGGGAGTACCCTGTGTAGCTGGAGGGGCTGCTACACGGGAGGACTAGAGAACCGTGGGGCTAAGGTTCATGGTGGAGCTTGCTCTCACTGGTACAAGGTGGAGCAAGCGGAAAGGGGGGAGGGCAACTCCACCATTGGGGTTTAAGGTAGTGGAGGAGAAGGAAGGGTGGGGGATAGGTGGTAGTTGGGGGGCAAGTTTATGGTTAATGTTAAAAGTTGATGTAAGGGCTCGGGTTATTGGTGTTATTAAACTGCGGCCTATTTAAATGCCAATCAGTTGTTTGAGTTGTTATTGGGGGGGGGGGGGGGGGAATACTGGGTAGGAACGATCGCAACTCTTTTCTCCCTGTGTTAAGAATAGCATGGCTGGAGTTACAGCACTGCGATCATAACCAAGGAAAAAGGGCACGAGAGGGGACAGGAAACAACAGAGGGGAAGGGAAGAGAAGATAGGAAAGGCGGGAAGATTAGATAGAGAAGGGTAAGAGGGGGAGGAACAGAGGAGGAACCATTAGGGACACATTTGAAGGGCGCGTTTGGATTGGCTAGTGAGGAGAGACGTCAGCAAGGCAGCCGGCAGAGGTTGCTGGGCAAGCCGAGGGAAGGGTGCCCAAAAACCTTTTGTCCCGCCCGCCCACCCTCATATTGTACGGATGTTTTTTCATTTTGCTACGGTAACTGTCGCAGTGGTGGCGGAAAACCTGTGCCCAGTTATCATGTAATGTTGGGGAGGGTGAGTTGGTCGGGGGAAGAGGGGGAGTACCCTAAGTAGCTGGAGGGGCTGCTACATGGGAGGACCGGAGAACCGTGGGGCTAAGGTTCATGGTGGAGCTTGCTCTCGCTGGTATGAGGCGGAGCAAGTGGAAAGGAGGAAAGGCAACTCCACCATTGGAGTTTAAGGTGGTGGAGGAGAAGGAAGGGTGGGGGATAGGTGGTGGTTGGGGGGCAAGTTTATGGTTAATGTTAAAAGTTGATGTAAGGGCTTGGGTTATTGGTGTTATTAAACTGGGCCTATTTAAATGCCAATCAGTTGTTTGAGTTGTTATTTGGGGGGGGGGGGGGGGGAATACTGGGTAGGAAAGATCGCAACTCTTTTCTCCATGTGTTATGCCTCTGTATTGCTCCATGGTGCGACCTCATCTTGGAGTATTATGTGCAGTTCTGGTCACCACATCTCAAATAAATATAGCAGAATTAGAAAAGGGGATGGAACGATTCCCCTATGAGGAAAGGCTAAAGAAGTTAAGGCTCTTCAGCTTATTTATTTTTATTTATTTATTTAACAACTTTTAATATACCGACGTTCGTATGGCACATCACGCCGGTTTACAAGTAACTCAATTAAAGGAGGAAATTACAATGAACAGGGGGCAGGGGATGGGAGGCCAGAAAAAAAGGAGGGGGGTAAGGGAGACAGGAGAAGAGAGAGAAAGATAGGTAGCGTGAAAGAGAGTAAGGAACAACCGTCAAAAATAAGAAATAGGAGGAACTTATTTACAGAAGGGACTATTTACAGCAGTTACAACTAGCAATAGATTAATTACATCGGATACAATGAGCAATTTTGTAAAATAGCAGAACGAGGGCGGGCAAAGGAAAGGCGATGAGGAGGTGCCTTAGAAGGGCAGGCAGGGTGTGAGGGATTAAGGCTGGGGGCTGTAAGTGAGGAACTAGGGTAGGAGTGACTAGGTTTGATTGGTTTCCGGATAGGCCTTTCTGAAAAGCCACGTTTTTATGCCTTTTTTGAAGGTGGCCAGGCAGGGTTCAAGGCGGAGAAAGGTGGGGAGAGTGTTCCAGAGTGAAGGGCGTGCTATGGTAAAGGCCCTTTCTCTCGTGGAGGTGAGATGAGCAATTTTGAGGGAGGGAGTATGTAGGATACCTGTGTGGGAGGATCTGGTAGGACGATTGGTTATGCGGAAGTGCGGTGAGTCCTTGAGCCAGGGGTTGGATTTGTAGAGGAGGTTGTGTAGTATAGTGAGGGTTTTATACTGTATACGGAAAGAGATGGGTAACCAGTGGAGGTCCTTGAGTATGGGGGTGATGTGGTCTCTTTTTGGAGAAGAGGCAGCTAAAGGAAGATATGATAGAGGTCTATAAAATAATGAGTGGAATGGAATGAATAAACATGAATTGTTTATTTATTCTTGCAAACAGTACAAAGACTAGGGGACACACAATGAAGTTACTAGGTGATACATTTAAAACTAATAAGAGAAAATATTTTTGTACTCAAAGCGTAATAGTTCTGGAATTCTTTGCCAGATGATGTAGTGAAAACTGTTAATGTAGCTAGGTCAAAAATGGTTTGGACAAATTCCTGGAGGAAAAGTGCGTAAACCATTAAGATGAACTTGGGAAAATCCACTGTTTATCCTTGGGATAAGCAGCATGGAATCTGTTAACTTTTGGGTACTTGCCATGTACTTGTGGCATGGATTGGTCACTGTTGGAAACAGAATACTGGGCTTGATGGACTCGTGGTCTGACCCAGTATGCAAATCTTACGTTCTAAGAGTAAGGAGTAAAGTAGCAGAGGGAAGGGTATACCATTGCAGAACAGCTCCTCCATTGAGGTTGCTGGAATGGCTGCTATTATAAAAGCAGCCTGCAGCATAGCTAAGTGCGGCATTTTCGGTTAGATTTTGAAGGTCAAGGAGCTATTTTTCTGAGTTAAAGTTTGTTCCCCTATTCTTTGACTTGGCCTCAAGACCTATCTGGAATAGGAAGAGGGACCAGTACTCCTTTTCATACTAATTCCAAGGCTTCCTGTGAGAGTCCTGGTACCCCTGGATTTCAGAGAGTCCACTGGTTAGGTTAGATCAGGAGATAGGGAAGATTCCTCTTCTCATCATCCCACATAAAGTGGGCTGGATCAAGGTGACCCCTGCTACCTCAGACTTGGAGGATTTATTCTTTTCCTCTCCACCCCATCAGTAAGGATCTGAAACCCAGGGCCTTGGATTGTGGCTAAGCTACAACTATTTTACACATTGGGGGTTGGAGTGGAGCCGCAGGGCCACAGCTTTATTTTTAAGCATTTGGTGGGGTGGCTGGAGGAAGCTGCTGACCCAAGCTAGAATTAATTTACATTTTGAGAAGGGCAGAGGGTAAGAAATCAGCCACTGCTGAGCCAGTAGGTTTCTTTTTTTCCTGCAATATTCAAAGTTACCTGGACAACTTTATCCAACTAACTTTAGCCGCGTGATTTCAGATTATACGGTTATGGGCTGAATATCGAGGACATTTATTTTCCTGTTAATAAAGTTCCATGATGTACCTACTAATGCCGGTATATACAAACCATAAATAAATAAGTAAATAAATATATACATAAATACATATTGCTATTATTGTTCTAGATCACTGCATTTTCTTATAGCAGCCATTAATAAACTTAAGTAAGAAAGTAACCAGCTAATGTTTCTCAGCCAATAGTTTTTTGATTATTGGCCTGATGTTTGTATTTCGGTATATAGGTGTTTGTGGGCATTTTTGTGAATGGAGTGAAAGATGTGAGATTAATGTGTTTTATTAGATCTTTATTGTAACCACTTTGAAATACTAACAAAGAAGAAATACAATCTAAATAAATACCTGTTAGTGGAAGGCATATGATGAATCCTCATCCTTCAAATACATTTTCTGAGACTGTAAAAAATGTTTATCTTTTTTTGATAAATATCTCTTTAACATCTGTTTTTAAAATATGTGCCAAAATCATCCCCACAAAACTCCTACTCCCAATCCCAAACTCCCAAACGTTTTCCCCCATTCTGAGAGAGTAAGTTCTGCTGAATATCTGGTTCTGTATGAGCTTGGCAGATTGGATTATGAGCTAAGAGCAGTGAGGAGGAAGATGAAGATTGTATTCTTTATTTATTTTAAACTACTTTTAGCTTGCTCCCTCCAAAGTTTGAGGCAAAGTACAGTTGAAAATGCAAAATAAAAGGAATTAAACAATAGAAGAGTAACAAAATATAATTTTTAAATCACACGGGGGCCGATGCAATATCGTGCGCGCAAAAAACCTGGACGCACCTTTTTTTGAATGCGAGCACATTCCCTCTCTTGAGCGCTCAATATAATACTCAAACGAGCTGGCGTGCTAAAAGAGACACGCAATCGATAAATTGCACGGCCCACAAACACCTATATACCGAAATACAAACACCAGGCCAATAATCAAAAAACTGTTGGGTGAGAAAATTAGCTGGTTACTTTCTTACTTAAGTGTGTCCATGGCATCGAGCGCTCAGGAGAAGTGGCCACGGGTTAGGAAAATAGACGCTCGTAAATTGAGTTTCCCTTTCCTAACCTGACCATTGTCAAGCTTTTTTTTTTTTTCATGTTGCAGCTTTCTGCTTAGTATCACAATGATATTAAGTAGGAGGAACCAAAGTAAAGCTGTAATTTTTGCTTTTCCGAGCATGACTTCAGGTCCCTCAAAACTTAATTTTTGAGGGCAAAAATATGCACGCCGCTCCCCCCTTTTTTTTTTTTTACATCCAGGATACTATTTATTTTATTTATTTATTTAACATTTTTCTATACCGAACTTCATGACAAGCTTCATATCAGGCCGGTTTACATCGAACTTAGGGGTTAACTGAACAAAACCATATAACAGGAAGGCCGAAGCGCAGATACAAATAACAGGGAGAAAGAACTTGGGAGCTAGAGTAGAAGAAAATTATTACTTACCTGCTAATTTTCGTTCCTGTAGTACCATGGATCAGTCCAGACGGTGGGTTATGTCCCCCGTCCAGCAGATGGAGTCAGAACAGAGCTCGAGGGCTCCGCCTCCTATACCAGCTCACCCTCTGCTGGAGCTCAGTATCGTGAATAACAAAGCCCAAAAGAGCAATAACAAAACAATTTGGATCAAAACCCTGATGAAAATCAACATCAATAACAATAAAACAGGAATGACCCAACAAAAAGAGGTCGTCAACGTTAACTTGTGAGGAGCTGTACAACTCTGAGAGAGAACCAGAGAGAAGAAAGAAGAGACAGGAGATAACAATGAATTCGAGCAGGTCACAAGATCCCAGCGTGGTAGGCGTCTGGACTGATCCATGGTACTACAGGAACGAAAATTAGCAGGTAAGGAATAATTTTCTTTTCCCTGTACGTACCAGGATCAGTCCAGACGGTGGGATGTACCAAAGCTTCCCTACTATGGGTGGGCCCTTGAGAGCCCTGCTCGGAGCACCTGATCGCCAAAGTGTCCAGGAGCCGAAGGCGCCAGGTGTAGGCGATAATGCTTAGCGAAGGTATGCAGCGACTTCCACGTCGCCGCCCGGCAAATTTCCTGTGGGGAGACGGCACGAGACTCCGCCCAAGACGCTGCTTGAGAGCGTGTAGAATGAGCTCGAACGCCCCTGGGCGGATCCCGACCGGCCCCGATATAAGACGACGAGATGGCATCCTTGATCCAGCGGGCGATGGTCGTCTTTGAAGCCGAAGAGCCCTTCTTAGGTCCCGACCAGAGCACAAACAAATGATCGGAAACCCGAAAGGCATTGGTAACCTCCAGGTAATGGAGTAAGACTCGCTTGACGTCCAAGTTACGAAGAGACCTCGACTCCTCTGGAGAGAACGCCGGGAGATCCACCGTCTGATTCACGTGAAACGAAGAGACCACCTTCGGGAGGAAGGAAGGCACTGTACGCAGCGAGATCCCCGCCTCCGAAATGCGAAGGTAGGGTTCCCTACAGGAAAGAGTCTGTAGCTCCGAGATTCGACGGGCAGAGCATATTGCCACGAGAAAGACCATCTTCATAGTGAGGTCTTTAAGAGAAGAGTCCTGCAGAGGTTCGAAAGGAGCGCCCGCTAGGGCCCGGAGAACCAGGTTAAGACTCCACGACGGACAAGGGTCCCTGACCGGCGGCCGTAGATGTTTGGCCCCCTTCAGGAATCGGGCGATATCCGCCTGGAGAGGAAGGGCGACCGGTGTCTGTACCAGAACATTCAGGGCCGCTACCTGCACACGTAGGGAATTGTATGCAAGACCCTTAGCCAGCCCGTCCTGCAAAAATTGAAGGATCAGAGGTACCGACGCCTCTGTGGGTCGGGCCCCATGATCGGTACACCAGGCCTCGAAGACCTTCCACACTCGCACATAAGCAACAGAGGTAGAAGGTTTGCGGGCCCGGAGCATCGTAGAGATTACCGCCTCCGGGTAGCCTCGTCGGCGGAGGCGGCGCCGTTCAAAAGCCAAGCCGCAAGACAAAAGAGTGCCGCCTGCTCGAAAAATACCGGTCCCTGCTGCAGGAGCCGAGGAAGATGACTCAGGCGTAATGGTCCGTCCACTGTCATGTGGAGCAGGTCTGCAAACCAAGGACGACGCGGCCACTCCGGAGCTACCAGAATCACGGGACCGCTGTGAGTTTCTATCCTGCGGAGTATCTTGCCCACTAAGGGCCAGGGAGGAAAAACATAGAGTAGCTGATCCGCCGGCCACGGCAGCGCTAGAGCATCCACCCCCTCCGCGCCGCGCTCTCTTCTGCGACTGAAGAAGCGCGGGGCCTTGGCGTTGAGGGCGGTCGCCATCAAGTCCAGTCGCGGCGTTCCCCAACGGCGAACCAGAAGCGTCATCGCCTCGTCGGAAAGGGACCATTCGCCGGGGTCCAACCGCTGACGACTCAGGTAATCCGCTTGAACGTTGTCCACGCCGGCGATGTGGGAGGCCGCGAGCCGAACCAGATGAAGTTCCGCCCAATCCATCAGGAGCGTGGTTTCGGCGGAGACCTGTTCGCTCCTCGTCCCGCCTTGACGATTGATGTACGCCACCGTGGTGGCGTGGTCCGAAAGAACCCTTACCTCTCGGTTCCGAATCAGGGGGAGGAAACGTCGAAGTGCGAGGCGTACTGCTCTGGTCTCCAGACGATTGATCGGCCACCCCGCCTCCTCCGGGGACCACGTCCCCTGTGTGGCGCTTCGTTCGCAGACAGCACCCCACCCCACGAGGCTGGCGTCGGTGGTCACGATCACCCAAGAGGGAACGTCGAGGGAGACGCCTCGGGCCAGGTGAGCCGGGACCAGCCACCACTCCAGACTGTCTCGAGCTGACTGAGGGAGGGGTAGAACCACCTGATACTCCTGTGACACCGGTTTCCATCGCGACAGCAGGGACGCCTGCAGTGGACGTAGGTGAGCAAACGCCCAGGGCACCATGTCGATGGTGGACCCCATCACTCCCAGAAGCTGTAGATAATTCCAAGCGGTGGGTTCCGACAAAGTCGCGAACTGACGGACGTGCTCCCTCAAGGAGAGTGCCTTGTCCGCACGCAGGAAGACCATGCCTTGCTGAGTGTCGAAGGTCGCCCCCAGAAAATCCAAGCGTTGGGATGGGACGAGGGAACTCTTGGGGAGATTCACAACCCAGCCCAGAGAGCGAAGCATCTCCAAGGCTCTGGCCACCGAGGCCTGTCCATGCGAAAAGGACTTCGCCCGCACCAGCCAGTCGTCCAGGTAGGGGTGCACTAAGATCCCCTCCCGGCGGAGGGCCGCTGCAACCACCACCATGATCTTGGTGAAGGTCCGCGGAGCCGTTGCGAGCCCGAAGGGAAGGGCCTGAAACTGAAAGTGCTGACCGAGGATCTTGAAACGTAGGTAGCGTCTGTGGTCCGGACGTATCGGGATGTGCAGATACGCCTCCGTCAGATCCAGGGAAGCCAAGAACTCCCCCTGGTGTACCGCAGCAATCACTGAACGTAGCGTCTCCATGCGTAATCGGGTGACCCGCAGAGAGCGGTTCACTTCCTTCAGATCCAGTATGGGCCGGAACGAGCCGTCCTTTTTGGGAACCACGAAGTAGATGGAATAATGGTCCGAGCCCACATCGGCGAAAGGAACGGGAATGATAGCCTCTATGGCTTGCAGACGGTCTAGTGTCTGTTGAACCGCCATCCGTTTGAGGTCGGAGCCGCACGGAGAGAAGAGAAATCTGTCTCGAGGAAGACGGACAAATTCCAATGCGTAACCGTATTGGATGGTGTCCAGGACCCACTGATCTGAAGTAATCTTCACCCACTCCTCGACGAAATCTGTGAGTCGGCCCCCGATGGGCGGACAGGAGGAGTGGGTCGGTATGGCATCATTGGGTAGATTTGCCGGGGGGGTTCCCCTGGCCCGAGCCCTCTCTTGCGGGCCTCCGCCCACGAAAGGACCGCGACCACGGTTGGGATCTATTGGGAGCAGCGCGAGGATTGGACTGCCGGTAGGATCTATAGCGTCGCTGTGCTCGAGACCTGGTTCTGGTGGAGGCAAACGGCCTATAAGGCCTCTGCGGATCTTCGGGTAGACGATGCACTGCATTTTCCCCCAGTGACTTCATGATCTGATCCAGGTCATTCCCAAAAAGAAACTTCCCACGAAAGGGAAGGGATCCCAGGCTCGATTTGGAGGAGGCGTCCGCAGACCAATTCCGGAGCCACAGGAGGCGACGAGCTGCCACCACCGACACCATGGAGCGGGCCAGAACGCGAAAAAGGTCATACAGAGCATCCGCCCCATAAGCGATGGCAGATTCCAGGCTGTCGGCCTGAGCTGCTTCTTCCGGAGGCAACTGTTGCGACGTCAGGAGTTGCTGGACCCAGAGAAGGCTAGCCCTCTGGGTCAAAGAACTGCACATGACAGCTCGCATCCCTAGGGCCGAAACCTCAAACACCCTCTTGAGGAATGTCTCCAATTTGCGGTCTTGTGTGTCCCGTAGGGCCGTCCCGCCCGTCACCGGGATCGTAGTTCACTTAGTCACCGCTGAGACCGCCGAGTCCACCTTAGGGAAACGGATGAGATCTAAGAAATCCTCTGGCAAAGGATATAATTTTTCCATGGCCCGGGTGACCCTCAATGCCGCTTCAGGGACGTCCCATTCCCCCGTGAGGAGCTGGAGAAAAGACTCATGGACCGGGAAAGCTTTAGCCCTAGGCCTGAGGGCGGCCAGGACCGGGTCCCCTTTCTTGGAGCACGTTGCGACCGCCGGAGCCACAGGCGCCGGGGGGTCCGGTGGAGGATCCAGATCTAGCTCTTGAAGGGTCTGGTGAAGCAGGTCTTCTAGTTCCTCCTTATGGAAGATCCGCAAGGCTCGCGGGTCTTCGCCCTCCGTTTGCCCCTCCAATTGCGCCGGATCCGGAGGGTCCGAAGGGTCAGGGCCCGAGGAGGGAGCCGCTCCCGCCACTGGAGGCTGGGATGGCAAAGCCGAGGAGCTTGTGGCTGGCCCAGCCGAGGTCAGGGGCCCGGAGGCAGGAAACGAGAGCTTGGGAACTTTGGGAGCAGGAGGCCCCGAGGGGGCTCCCCCCGGCTCTGTCAGGCCCTGCAGGTAAGCCGTGTGCATCTTTAAAATGAAGTCCGGGGAAAAAAACGGCAGGCTGGCTGAAGTCGCAGCCGCAGGGGCCCCTTGCGGTGGTCGGGCCGGTAGAGCTTCCTCGGGGCTTCGGTGCAGTCGGGGGGCGCCCCGAACTGAATCTGTTTCCTCCGGAGCGTGTCCTGAGGGAAAATCCCGCTCCAAAATGGCCGCCGTTCCCGCCATTGGCGAGGACATGGCAGGCCCGCTCATCCCTGGCTGAGGTGAGGAGGGCGCTGGGCGCGAACCCGAGCCACGCGAACCACCTTCCCCTTCAGGGAGGCAGCGCGGGCAAACTCCCTCCTTCGAAAAACGAGACCCTGCCTCACCGCAGGTCTCGCAGCGGGAAAAGCGCGGCATGAAGAAGCCGCTATGAGAAATCGCCTCGGGGGGGGCCAAAAAGGCAGCGCACTGCGGGGGGGCCGAAAGGCCGACACAACCCGCCTGACAGATCCTTAGGCGCCGGCGGGAAAAACCGCTAGCGGCGCGCCCAGGCCCGAGATAACGTTCGCCGGGCCACAGGACCATCAAGGACCGCGTGAGAGAGCCGGGTGTAGCGGCAAACTCCGACAAGTGAAGAGAAAAGCTGCAAGAGAAAAACCACACAGAAAATAACACTTACCCCCAAACATAGGAAAGTGAAACTGCAGGAGGAGGCAGAACAGAGCAGCACGCCTCCTCAAATCACTGACAGAATAAAAACTTTTTTTTTTCTTCAATTAACTTGATCCAAATTGTTAGCTAGCAAACAAAAGACAGGTAGAACTCAAAGAAAAGTAGAAAGAGACTCAAAAACCTGTCAGACTGGGGAAGCACTGTTTCCCCAACTCACATCTGCTGGAGTCAGAAAGATACTGAGCTCCAGCAGAGGGTGAGCTGGTATAGGAGGCGGAGCCCTCGAGCTCTGTTCTGACTCCATCTGCTGGACGGGGGACATAACCCACCGTCTGGACTGATCCTGGTACGTACAGGGAACCAGGAAATAAAGGACAGAAAAAACTGGAGAATGAGAAAGCAAATGTTGCTTACCTGGTGTAACAGGTGTTCTCGCAGGACAGCAGGATGTTAGTCCTCACAAATGGGTGACATCATCAGGATGGAGCCCTGTACGGAAAACTTTTCTGTCAAAGTTTCAACAAGCTTTGACTGACACTGGCACACTGGGTGCACTGAGCATGCCCAGCCTGCAATTATCCCTGTGAGCCACAGGTGTCTCCCTCAGTCTCGTCTTATAGCTAAAAAGCGCAAGCGAAACTAAAATAAAAGTATACAGACCCAACTCCGCGGGGTGGCGGGCGGGTTTCGTGAGGACTAACATCCTGCTGTCCTGCGAGAACACCTGTTACACCAGGTAAGCAACATTTGCTTTCTCACACGACAAGCAGGATGGTAGTCCTCACAAATGGGTGAGTACCGAGCTGAGGATGCCCGAGAATGCACCAGATACACCGCAGACACGCGAAAGCGTAATGACGGAGGTGGAAATGGGAACGGAGGGCATCCGCAACACCATAATGGGTTCGTGGAAGGATGTTGGTGTTACGAGCGCGCGCGGGCGCGGTCGTCTCGGGCGGGTGGTGAGCCCTTGGGCCACGGCAGGACCCCAGGAGGAGCCCAAGGCCACACCGTGGGAGGTGAGCTGAGCAGGCATGGTGAGCCAGGCAGGCAGGAACAGAAGCAGGGAGTCCGACCCTCAGCCGGACCTGCATGCCCATGGTAGCCAACACGGGGAAGTTGACTAATGAACGGTCCTCCGACTGTTCCCGGCCCTTTCGGACCCGCCGCAGGGAACGGCAATGGGCAGCAGGCCGGACAGAGGCGAGGGCAGACAGAGTCCTTAAACAGAAGACATCAGACGGGGCAGAAGCAGGCTGAAGCAAGACGGAGACATCAGGACAAGGGCTGAAGCGAGACACAGGAAAGGTCCAGGCGAGCAGGAACTCCGATGCTGGGATACTCACATCCGAAGCCCCCTCGGCTGGCAGAAGCTCAAGAGCCCGTGGGACGAATCCCTCCTGTTGGCCACTCCAGGGCCCAACAGGACAGAAGGCTCAGGAACCAGGTCAAGGCAGAGACAGGTAGACATCCGGACAAGGGCTGAAGCAGACACTGAAGACAAGGCTGGACGGGAACATTGCACTGTCCATCAGGGCGCCCTACTCAGCCCACCCGTGGGACTGAGTCACGGACCACCCTGTCCCAGACGCGCCCTACACAGCCCTGGGAGGCTGGTCGCGGACCACGCTGAGAAGGAGGGCGCGGGGAAGACCCAGGCGAACAGGACTCCGATGCTGGGAAACTCACATCCGAAGCCCTTACGGCTGGCAGGCACAGGAACAAACATCTAGGCAGGGTCAGAGACAGGCATCAAGGCAGAGACACTGGACATCAGGAACATCAAGCAGAGACAGGACAAGGCGCCATCAAACATGGAGGACCTGGATCGGCTAGGTTACAGGCGACTGTAATGCTCAGATCCAAGGCCGAAGACAAGCAGGAGTCGGAGTCATGGACCGGAGTCAAGGCAGGCTGAAGACAAGCAGGAGTCGGAGTCACGGACCGGAGTCAAGGCAGGCTGAAGACAAGCAGGAGTCGGAGTCACGGACCGGAGTCAAGGCAGGCTGAAGACAAGCAGGAGTCGGAGTCACGGACCGGAGTCAAGGCATGCTGACGACAAGCAGGAGTCGGAGTCATGGAGGACCTGGATCGGGAGAGGCCACAGGCAACTGTGAACCCAATCCGAAGGCAAAGACACAGTGAACAGAAAGTCCTTAAATACTGGAGGTAGAAGGCAACTCCCTGGAGGAGCTTGCCAGGACCGCCCACTGCTGGTCCTATAACTAGGGTAGAGAGCTGCGGGCCAGCCCCTAGGGAAGGGCGTCGCCCAACAGGAAGTCCAAACGCTGAGGCTGCAAGCCACCGGCATGCCTCAGGAGCAGCTAGGCCTCTCAGGCCCTGGAGCAAGTCCTGGATGATGCGCAGGCGAGGCCCTGGCTTCAGAGCGGCCTCTGGAGGAAGGTAAGAGACCTCCTGCAGCGCAGCAGCAGGGGGGATCGCAACAGTTGGGTAGTGAATTGAAAAAGGTAAGAGTAGTCGGACTGGCCAAACATGGAGCATGCCGGCTAGTCAATGTAAGCAATAATAGGCTGCAAAGGTATGGAGAGGACTCCAGGCTGCAGCCTGATAAAAAAGTACAAGCAGCAGTAACCAAAGGGAAGCTGTTAAGGCTAGGACGGAAACAACAGTATGTGGATACCCACAGTGTTGTAGTGAAGTGTCTGCTTGTTGGTAGCAAAGGAAATACAGACCACTTAGTCAGAAGGATTAGATCTGAGTGGCCGCTGGAAGTCGCAGCTTGACTCTTGCATGGAGGAAAGAGTCAAGTGGAATTCACATGGAATGCAGTGCAATGTAGATAGAATGTAAGCGCAGCATTACTGTCCAGGAATGTGGAAAACCCACTCTCTCCCTAGGGCGAGAGAGAGAGGCTAGGAAAAATTGGCAGAGTATTTCCTGAGTAAAGAGAGATGCAACATCTACCTGAAAAGGATAGAAAGATGAATGCATAGAACCACTCAGTGACGGAGGAACGAGTCAGGTGAGTATGGAAAGAGTGCATAACTCACGGACCCTGCTGGCAGGAATGACATTAAGAGGGAAAGAAGTTCCCTTGCTAAACTGTGGAAGAGAGGAATGGAAAGGCTCAAACGTAGAATGTATGAGACTTATAAGGAAAATATATATGTTCATTCCGTGATTAGAGAAATAGAGGCGGTTTGATCAGTGGATAATCCATGGTAAGCCGACTCAGAGAGGTTTACCGTAAACGGGAACCCAACTCCCAAAACGATACACCTACTGAGAGAAAGGTGTAACTATGTGGAGGATGTCTGGAGAACAGAATCCGAGGGAGTAAGAAAAAATGGTGGAAAAGTAAAAGGAGTAATACCTCTCTTTTTTTTTTTTTTTTTTTAGCGTCAGGAGGTAAAGCCTGCCATATTAAACGGCAAGATTTATGTTTAGAAGGTTTTGTGACGCTACCAGAACCTAAGAACATCAGTAAGTCTATGATTTGGGACTGACTGGTGAGAGAATAAAAGGTTACTGATATGATGGATTGAGAAGTATGGGAAGCATACTGATCTCAGTCAGGGAGTGGGGAAAAGAATACTGAACCCCATCCCAGTTCAACATTAGAAGAATGCTGGCTACGAGAGGCAGCAGAAGAGATATATTGAAGAGGCCTTTGATGGAAGAAAAGGCATCTAAGGGAACGCATAGGAAACATGTGTAGGGAGCAGAACCTGTGCATCGTATGGAATGATGCAGACGCAGAGGAAAGTTTAATTAACTCAGCGTGAAAAGATTTCCCTGTACACATGTAATTGAGACCATTCGAGAGGATAGAACCTACGTGGAGAAGGTCTGATAGA
>NC_042617.1:590098881-590185188 GCF_901001135.1 Rhinatrema bivittatum | reverse complement strand
TTACTGACCTCTAACGTATATCTCTCACATTTACATAACCTTTGGCTAATTTTCCAGTCCAGCCGATAAAGCTAACTCACCTACCATCTGCATCTAAACTTCCGTTCCTTCATCCCATTTTTTCCCTTTATGATACAGAGCAAGAAGCACAACAGAAAACAAAAAATAAAGAAATAAAGAGAAAAATATTCAACTTCCAGCTTCCAAGAAAGCCCTGGTTTCTGCTTAAAGTAAACAGAATTTAGAAGAGAAAGGAAAAATAATTGTTTCCTCTCATTTAAAAAATTGATTATTAGCTCATACAATAAAAAAGAATATTTGCCTATGTAAAAAAAATTGCACCCAAGAAATATACTGGTTCTTAACCATACGAACATACTGCCATATGCACTCAATCCCCTATAACCCCCCAAACTCAGAGCTCCTACACCTCCCACATATACCCATATTCACACACCATACAAGCCTCCTCACATACTCAGCGCAAACATCCCACCAACGCCCTCAAACCCACACAGCCTTCACCACAGCCCCACTCCTAAACAAACAGCCACAAATGCACTCCAGTCCCCACACCCCCATCCCTCTGGTACATCCCTGCGAAAACCTCCTCCCTCCCAACATCCACACAGATACATCCCAACACACACACAGCCTCCCCAAACACACACACACTACAGATTTTCCCCCTCGCACATATTCACCAACACATACTTCTCCCACACGCACACCCTCCCCATACACACACACACTACAGATTTTCTCCCTCGCACACATTCACCAGCGCATACTTCTCCCACACGCACACCCTCCCCATACACACACACACTACAGATTTTCCCCCTCGCACACATTCACCAGCGCATACTTCTCCCACACGTACACCCTCCCCATACACACACACACTACAGATTTTCCCCCTCGCACACATTCACCAACGCATACTTCTCCCACACGCACACCCTCCCATACACACCCACACTACAGATTTTCCCCCTCGCACACATTCACCAGCGCATACTTCTCCCACACGCACACCCTCCCCATACACACACACACTACAGATTTTCCCCCTCGCACACATTCACCAACGCATACTTCTCCCACACGCACACCCTCCCCATACACACACACACTACAGATTTTCCCCCTCGCACACATTCACCAATGCATACTTCTCCCACACGCCCACCCTCCCCATACACACCCACACTACAGATTTTCCCCCTCGCACACATTCACCAATGCATACTTCTCCCACACGCACACTCCAAATTCAGATACACAGGTAACACAAAGCTCTGCTGACAGCCCCGCACACGCATCTCCACACCCACATCTACCCCCCAATAGGGAGGGGTTGTTCCAGAACTGAGCTCACTGCAATTGCCAGCGCCGAACGGTACTTCCTGCTGGAGGCAGTCTGAATAAGTAACCCCCATTCTGATCAAGTTCTAATGTTACGATTCCTTCATCCAATAACAGATTCCACTTGCAAAATTAAATGATATAAATGAAATTTCTTAAGTAATTGTCAGAGAAAGTAAAACTGTATGTAGTGTAAGAACCCTACTATCCCTTCTATAAATCTATGCTGGAAAGCACTCCCTGTGCCATGCCCCTGCAGACCTTCCCTGCTTACTGCAAACTCTATCTGCACTTACAACTTATCATGAGTGGCATCTCCTAAATTTCCCACTTTCTTCTTCTGTACATCTGCTAGACAACCTCATTCAAGCAAACAAGCAAAAATGCTTGAGTTTTCTCATGTCCTTTTCTCTTGCATGCTGCTATGTGTATTTATAGGACTTGTGAAGAAGAAAATTAACTGTTTGCAGTCCAGAACTGCAAGGAAACAATCTCTGAAAATTGTGAGAAAAAAAAATCTTTGACTTATCGGGGTCCTGCTTATATTTTTACCTCAAGTTTTGAAGCCCATTTTCTTAAGATTTCTGGACCATGCTCTGTCAAATTCCACCTGCTGGGAAATAGGTAATGGGTACGAATTAGAATAACAATTTTTGGGGGTGTGGTGATGACATCACTCTGAGCGAACACTCTGCAGTCCGTCTCCCTAGGATTCAGCAGCAGAATCTTAATTTTTGGCTGCTACGGCATCATCGTTGCCAACAAATTACCTGCTTAATTAATGTTAATGGATAATTTTGTCGTGAAAAAAAATTGGACGCAGTGGCTGGCAGATCGAAGGGATTAGGCATGGATAAGTCTACCAACGTGGAGGAGAAGATGGCGCCGGAAACAGGGCCTGCAGTGGAGGGCCTCCCTGAAACCCTTCTGCGAGAGCTTATGAAAGTGGTCTCAGCGGCAGTATCTGAACAGTTGATGAAAATAGTATACAGTCATCAGTCAAAGAGCTTTGGGACCAAGTAGAAGCCTATGATTCTACACTTTCCAGCATTAATGCCCGTAGAATGGTGCATGACGAGCGTGTGGATGCGGTAGATGGAGCTATTCTTACCTTACAAGAAAAAAAGAAATCGCTAGAATAAAAGCTTGACGAATTGGAAAACAGAAGCAGGCATAATAACTTGCGGATCATAGGGATCCCTGAAACGGTGTCGGGAGAGGCCCTTCTGAAATTTTGTGAAAGCTGCCTTCCAGAAGCACTGAAAATTAATGTTGTGGAGAGAGCTATTTTGCTTGAGCATGCGCATAGACTGGGGGCTGGTGGGCTTGACCAGGCAAGGCCACGTCAAGTCATCATGAAATATTTCAATTACACGGATAAACTAAAATATTACATGCTTGTCACAAATGAAGGACTTGAGATATGAAAACAACAAATTATTGATCCTTGCTGATATCTCTGCTAAGGTCCAGGCCTCAGGGAAATAATTTATTCTGTACTGCATGCAGTTATTTAACAAGGAGATAAAATTCATGCTGCAATCCCCTGCCAGACTTAAGGTCTTCTATCAAGGGGAAACTAAGGTGCTAGCTACAAGAGCTGAGGCGCGGGCCTTCGTGGACACACTGACTTGATCTTGGGTCCTCTATAATGCCGCTTCTGTTATTTGCCTTTAAGTTTTTACTTGTTTTGGGTTTTCAACTGAGATCTTCTGCTGTCTGCACAAGAAGGAAAATGGAGGCAGGAAGATCATTTTGGCTTTTGACCTTATTAACAGTTTTACAAATCTGTCGGGTTGACCAGGTGTGTTACTGTGCAGTCTTGCCAAGCAGAAAATAAAAGTTGCTGTTTGTTGTTGTCGTCATGTAGGTGGTGACCCATTCCTCTGGAGTTCTTGAACTTCATATGAAAAAACGTGGCTTTAAAATGCAGCCTGGGCAGTACATATTCCTGCAGTGCCCTGCAGTGTCCCGGCTGGAGTGGCACCCTTTCACACTCACCTCTGCCCCTGAAGAGGACTTTTTCACTGTGCATATTAGGGTAGTTGGAGATTGGACCGGAGACCTCTTCAAAGCCTGTTTAGCTGAGAAAAAGGTGTTTCAGGAGCCCTGGAAACTGCCAAGGTTTGAATCTATCTTTGCCTGTTTTTATCTACTGCTATGTGCTCCGTATTGTATATAAAGGGAGTAATTATCAAAAAAGAACTGCGCGACCAAGATAGCTGCCTACAATATAACCACCTAATACTTAGGCTTCATAATGCAAGCAGAGGATCTACCTGCCTAGCTCCTTAAGGAACATAAGAACATAAGAAATTGCCATGCTGGGTCAGACCAAGGGTCCATCAAGCCCAGCATCCTGTTTCCAACAGAGGCCAAAACCAGGCCACAAGAACATGGCAATTACCCAAACACCAAGAAGATCCCATGCCACTGATGCGATTAATAGCAGTGGCTATTCCCTAAGTAAATTTGATTAATAGCAGTTAATGGACTTCTCTTCCAAGAACTTATCCAAACCTTTTTTAAACCCAGCTACACTAACTGCACTAACCACATCCTCTGGCAACAAATTCCAGAGCTTTATTGTGCGTTGAGTGAAAAAGAACTTTCTCCGATTAGTCTTAAATGTGCTACTTGCTAACTTCATGGAATGCCCCTTAGTCCTCCTATTATTTGAAAGTGTAAATAACAGATTCACATCTACTCATGATCCTTGGATCACGAGTAGATCATTAGATCCTTAGCAGGTGGATCCTTAGAGAAAAGATTACTCCACCTCCCTCCCACCTCAGCTGCCCAATCTGAAGGAAGCCCCCTCCCAGCCCCAGCCCCCAGACCCATCGCTTACCCTTAGCGCCAGCTGACCTGACACTGCCTTACGCCTCGCATGCTCTGCACGTGCAGGGCAAGATGTAGGATCAGGTCAGCCGCTGCCATTTTCAATTTGGCCCAGCTAGGATTGGAGGAATAAACTATCCCTTCTGCCACCAGCCACTGGACTGAGACTTGCCAAGGGTAATGAATGGGAGGGGGGAATCGCAGCTTAGAAGGAGGTTTCCTCTAGATTAGGCCTCATGGGTGGTAATGTGGGGATTACAGGGTCTGCCAGGCGGGAGGAAGGGAGGGTCAACAGTTCACCAGCTTGGGTGGGGGATGATCCTAGGCCGATCAGGCTGCCAGGGTGCGGGGAGTCACCAGGTACAGCTGGCTATCTTGTCCCTGCTATTCCAGAGATAACCAGTTAACTTACAGGCCTGTGAACAAAACTCTGTTGAAACTGGTTTCTTCCTGCAGTGCGCATTACACTGGGGTAATGCCAAGCATTCTTGGCTCCCACCCCCTGCCATTATTGCTTAAAGGGGCTTGAAACTCTGACTTTCCAACACACACACCCCCCCCCCCCCCCCCGGTACAAAAACAAATGCAATTATATCCCCCTGCCCAAAATTAGCCCCTGCTGTCCCCTCCCCCCATATCATCCTCTTCAACAAATGTAAAATTTTAAGACGCCTCACAACCACACCCCCTCCCAATATTGCAAAATTTACCCTCCCCTTGCTCTGTTTCACCCCTCCTTGCACCTTCCCACCTACCTGCAAGAGCCGCTGGACGGTACTGGGTTTCGAGCAATTCCCAGTCTCCCCTGCTCTATGAGCACCATTATCCAAAATAAGAATTAGGTTTAAGCACGTGGATTTATGATTAACAGGCGACTTCTTTTTCTCCTGAATTCACAGTATTAATGTTAGCCCAGCAAAAGCCTGTGATAAGCATCATTTGCTTTAAAATATTAAATGGTCTGGCATGACAAGCTCTCTGACGATTACTTTTCCTCACTTTGAAGACCATAAGTTCCAGGATAAAAAGACTAAAAGCATTAAGGGCTTAATTTTCAAACCCATTTACGTGCATATAGGTTTGTAATTGTACGGTGAACCTTTGCCATAGGTTTTTATGGTGTGGGTTGTGAGGGCAGTGGTTCTCAACCTTTTTTTGGCCAGGACACACCTGACAGATGGTTCTCACATGCGTGACACACTGAACATGTGACTGTCACGGGGCAAAATGTAAATATACATTCTGCATCCTCAGGAACCCCCTCGACCCCAAAAAATGGGTGCAGAACAGAACTAGGGCATTACCCATACCACTCACCATACAAAAAAAGATATTCTGGATCTGATGACATCTCAGTAAAAGCAAAACAAACTCTTTTGGATAATAGAAAGACTAGGGGGCACTCCATGAAGTTAGCATGTGGCACATTTAAAACTAATCAGAGAAAGTTCTTTTTCACTCAACCCACAATTAAACTCTGGAATTTGTTGCCAGAGGATGTGGTTAGTGCAGTTAGTGTAGCTGGGTTTAAAAAAGGATTGGATAAGTTCTTGGAGGAGAAGTCCATTACCTGCTATTAATAATAGAAAATAGCCACTGCCATTAGCAATGGTAACATGGAATAGACTTAGTTTTTGGGTAATTGCCAGGTTCTTATGGCCTGGATTGGCCACTGTTGCAAACAGGATGCTGGGCTTGATGGACCCTTGGTCTGACCCAGAATGGCATGTTCTTATGTTCTTATGTTCTAAGCACAATACCCCTCCTTATGAAAAGACAGTAATTTACTACTACAAATATTTAACCAGGCCCTAAACTCTAATACACCTCCTATTAGGAAAATAGAGCAAGCCAAGCTGCTATAGATAGATACCCACTTAGAAATAATTGTAAAACTATACTAATAAATGTTACAAAACAGCTGATGAACAGAATAACATCCAACAATTAAAAACTCATAAAAAGTATTGAAAATTGTCCAGATATCAATAAAATATTTCAAAACAGCAGACACATCACATAATACCCAATAATTAAAATGGCAGTCAATCAAGAAAAATAAACTTAAAGTCGCCTTTACTTACCCACTCCAGCAACTCTCCTACTCCTTTCCCTTGCAGGCCAATAGCACTCACCAGAAGCAGCAAGGGCTGCTGAAGCTCTGTCCTCACAGTCCTCTTCCTTAGGGCCCACAACCAGTCACAACCAATCTCGTTCGTACACAGACCAGTATCTCCCTAACTAGTATCTTCCTCACACACACACCAGTCACCTCCCTGACCAGTCTCTGTCTATCCCACACACACACCGTCACCTCCCTGACCAGTCTCTGTCTCTCTCACACAAACACCAGTCACCTCCCTGACCAGTCTCTGTCTATCCCACACACACACACCGTCACCTCCCTGACCAGTCTCTGTCTCTCTCACACAAACACCAGTCACCTCTCTGACCAGTCTCTGTCTATCCCACACACACACACCAGTCACCTCCCTGACCAGTCTCTGTCTATCCCACACACACACACCGTCACCTCCCTGACCAGTCTCTGTCTCTCTCACACAAACACCAGTCACCTCCCTGACCAGTCTCTGTCTCTCTCACACAGACACCAGTCACTTCACTGGCCAGTCTGTCTCTCACACACACACACCAGTCACCTCCCTGACCAGTCTCTGTCTCTCTCACACAAACACCAGTCAACTCCCTGACCAGTCTCTGTCTCTCCCACACACACACACCAGTCATCTCCCTGACCAGTCTCTGTCTCTCTCACACAAACACCAATCAACTCCCTGACCAGTCTCCGTCTCTCTCACACAGACATCAGTCACTTCGCTGACCAGTCTCTGTCTCCACACACAGACTCCAGTCACTTTACTGACCAGTCTCTGTCTCTCACACACAGACATCAGTCACTTCGCTGATTAGTCTCTGTCTCTCACACACAGACACCAGTCACTTCACTTACCAGTTTGTCTCTCTCACAGACACCAATAACCTCCCTGACCAGTCTCTGTCTCTCACACACACACACCAGTCATCTTCCTGACCAGTCTCTCTCTCTCTCTCTCTCTCTCTCTCTCTCTCACAGAAACATATCACCTCTGACCAGTCTCTGTCTCTCAAATACACACATGCTCTATCACTTACATCAAGCTCTCAATCACACACATGCTCTGTCATTTACATCAAGCTCTCAATCACACACAAATGCTCTTGCTCCCATTCTACCACAACCTACAAAGCTGCCACTCATGCACCCATTGTACCACACACACACAAAGCTGCCACTCACACACCCATTCTATCACACACACGAAGCTGCCAATCACACACCGAGACATCCATTTTATCACACACACACACAAAGCTGCCACTCATGCACCCATTGTACCACATACACACAAGCTCTCACTCATGCACGCACGCACCCATTCTACCACACACACACACACACACAAAGCTGCCACTCACACACCCATTCTATCACACACACACACACAAGCTCTTACTCATGCACCCATTCTACCATACACACGAAACTGCTACTCACCACCCAGGCACTCATTGTACCACACACACACAAAGCTGCCACTCATACACCCATTCTATTACACACACGAAGTTGCCAATCACACACCCAGGCATCCATTCTACCACACACACACACACAAAGCTGCCACTCATGCACCCATTGTACCACACACACACACACAAGCTCTCATTCATGCACTCACACACCCATTCTACCACACACATGAAGCTGCTACTCACCACCCAGGCAACCATTCTACCACACACACACAAAGCTGCCACTCACACACCCATTCTATCACACACACGAAGCTGCCAATCACACACCCAGGCATCCATTCTACCACATACACACATAGCTGCCACTCACACACCCATTCTATCACACACACGAAGCCGCCAATCACACACCCAGGCATCCATTCTACCACACAGACACAAAGCTGCCACTCACACACCCATTCTATCATACACAAGAAACTGCCAATCACGCACCCAGGCATCCATTCTACCACACACACACACACACACAAAGCTGCCACTCATGCATCCATTGTACCACATACACACAAGCTCTCACACATGCACTCATGCACCCATTGTACCACACACACACAAAGCTGCCACTCATGCACCCATTCTACCACACTCACGAAGCTGCTACTCACCATCCAGGCACCCATTCTATCACACACATGAAGCTGCTACTCACCATCCAGGCACCCATTCTACCACACACACACAAAGCTGCCACTCATGCACCCATTCTACCACACTCACGAAGCTGCTACTCACCATCCAGGCACCCATTCTACCACACACACACAAAGCTGCCACTCATGCACCCATTCTACCACACACACACAAAGCTTCCACTCACGCAACCAGGCACCCATTCTACTGCACACACACACACACACACACACATAAGCTCACATGGAGCCTCTTCTCATTGTTTGGCCTGACCTCCAGCGGTGCACAGCGTCTCTCCACTCTTCAGCTGCCGGCAGCGGCACACAGGTCTTTCCATTCTTCGGCCCCGCTGGCCTGGCCTCTGACAGTGGCACGCAGCGTCTCTCTATTCTTCAGCCTGGCCTCCGGCGGTGGCGCACACATCTCTCCACTCTTCAGCCCCGCCTCTGGGGAGAAGGGAAGCACAAGTAGGGCTGTGGCACCCCCGGAAACCGCAACACACCTGCCAGTTTTATGCACATAAATGATTGCAGTACAATAGTCTAGGGTTCAGTTCATTCAAAAGTAGGCATGTAACTGGGATTCGTGTATGTTTTTACACTAATTGGCAAGAGGCCTTCTGCAGGCAGAGTTGAAGTAGAGTTTAAGCACATACTAAATTAGAGCACTGAGCGCTTTTTCAGTTTCAGACTTTATGAGGCTGATATTCAAAAAAGGCTGAGCCCTTAAATTTAAGCGCCTATGGGGGATCATTCATCAAATCGCGTTAGGGCTGTATTGCGGGCATTAGAGCCCTAACACCCACGATAACGCCATAACGCATGCGATAAATAATGCATCGAGAGATGCATATGCAAATTCTAAAAATTCAAAAGAGAGGAGTTTGGATGGAGTTTATGAAAATGAGGAGTGTTTAACAATGTGTGTGATGGCGTAATATGCACGTTATCACACGTTTTAACACCGGAAATAACTACACCATTTTTCCTGGCATTATACTGTGCGATATGCCCAAACCGGGTTATGCTCCAAATCACATCAAATCTTCACTGATGTGTACTGTGCTGTTCCTACCTCTGACTGTGCGTGTAAAACTGGCCCCAAACCCTAGACCACCACCGAAACCTCACCTCAGGTTACTAGTTGACCCTCCTAGAGTGGTATAAATAGTTTTCTTTTTTTTGTATTTAGAAATTTTTATTGACTCAAACAGGTAAATGTATACTGCACAAAAGTCAAGATAATAAAGAAAATTGTATGTACATAAAACCATCAGAGTCATTTTTCAACATGGAATGCATATAACTACGTACATAATGTAAAATTGCAAGATACATAACATGTACCCTTTCACCCCCCACCCCCCCTGCAACGTTTGTAAAACTAAAATGGGTCCATGAGTCATCCTCTCTGGCATCCTGCCCCGCAAAGGGAACCGGTGCCATCCTAAACAGTGATAGGCTATACTGTGTGATTTGAAGGGTTAGCAACTAAAAAATAGGGGAAAAAAAGAAGAAAGTCATTGGGCTTAAGGTAGGCAAACTTTGACAACGCATAAACAATCGGTGCAATAAACCAGTAAGTAAGTACGTGAGTAAGTACTCCCCTAACCAGAGCTAGAAGAGGCAAGTGTTCCCAACCACTTAACATAAGGGGCCCAGATTTTCTGGAAGGCTCCCAGTCTATCGTGATGTACCGCCGTGAGGCGACCCAGCTGGTAATAGGTGTGCAGCCGCGATTGTACTTGTGCTAAACTAGGTGTGTTACGCTGCTTCCAGAGTTTAGCTATCTCCGAACGCGCTGCTACACAGACCTGCTGAACTAAACAACCCTGGGACTTATCCAATTCCTCCATAGGTAATGTCAGGAGTGCATGCCAAGGTTCCATATGAGTAACAATCTGAAGACCCTCTTTTATCCAAATACCCAGGGACAACCGAAAGCTACGAATCTGAGGGCATTGCCACCAGACATGAAAATATGTACCCAACATCCCACACCCTCTCCAGCAGAGGTTGGAAATAGAAGGAGCAAACCTATGCAGGCGGTCAGGAGTGTAATGCCATCTATATATCATTTTGTGACAATTTTCCTGTAGCCCAGTAGAGATGGAACATTTATAAGCATGTAAAAAGATAGTGTCCCATTCCTCCTCCGTCAGTGTCCGGCCAAAGTCAGCCGTCCAAGCTGCCTGCTGTGTAAAGGGCCCCCGCTGACTGCTGTTTAAGATGGCATATATTTTGGAAATGATACCTTTCACAGTGGCAGAGTTAATGCAATAGGTCTCAAATAGTGAGCTAGTGAGCCGAGCGGTGCCCGCCCTGATCGCCCGTCGCAACAAATAGGAAAGTTTAGCATACAGTAAGAAGTCAACCACGGGCAAACTATGTCGTTTCCCCAGTTCCTCCACAGACAGTAATTTCCCCTGCACTGCTACATGGTTTAACATTACTATGCCCGCCGAGAACCATCCCCTAGATGCAGTAGTCAACGCGGCAGAGGGCAGTATAAAGTCTGTGAATAGGTGGGTCAACAAGGAGACAGAACCCTTCCCCACCAAACAGGGTTTCCATTGAGACCAGATCCTTAAAATATAAATAGTTTTCTTATATGAGAGCCTTATAAAGAGCCTGTCTCTCTCTCCAGCTCCAAACATGGACGTGCCTGTCTGGGATTTCTCAGCTTGCGATGTGAAAATATCACAGATGTGATAAATTTAACATGCAATGTGGTAAAATAGTGCGCGTTGTGGTATCTTGAAAATTACCCTAACCATCCCCGTTCTTTTCCTTGCCCCCCCATCCCCCAGGTGTGTCTCTTTCTAATGAGGGTAAAAGAGTGTGCATTATGGGCATTGAGGGAGGGCAGCTTTAAGATGCTCAGTTTATGTGGCCAAACTGCTTTTTGCCCCCCCTTGTTCCCCACTAATTTACAGAGATACAAATCACTCATATCCATAGAAACGTGTACAGTATTGCATGTGCTGTGTAGCCTCATAGATAATATCTTTGACGCTGTCGTGATTTTTATATGAAGAATCGTAGATTTAGCACGATGTTCTAAAAGAGATTTTGTTTTCTCCTTACAGGCTTGCAGTGGATGGACCATTTGGGGCTGCAGCTACTGACGTATTTCACTATCAAGTCAGTGTATGCATTGCAGCGGGAATAGGAGTAACCCCATTTGCTTCTGTTCTAAAATCGATTTGGTACAGGTTCTGTGATCCGGACACAGAGCTGAAGCTAGAAAAGGTAGATGTAAAATGGAGTGGGAAGGGGGGTTGTGTTTCAAGTCAGGGACAAGCCTGGACCTTTGAGGAATTTCAAAACACTCACCGTGTGGGACACACCCTTGAAAACAGTGAGGTCTAAATGGCTATCAGGCTATATGTAAAGCCGTGTGATTCTAGCCGCGCACAGGTCGGGGGTCATTCCAGGAGAGGGCGGGAGATGTTTCCGGGCAGGCCAGAGTTATAGCCACTTAACTTAGGCGGCTACCTCTGGTCGTATATATTTATCTGCTAACTTTAAGATAGGTGGGGATATTCAGCAGCACGGTCACGCTCCGTAGCTGAATATCGACCTCAGTATTGGGTTTTTTTTTTACTTTTTCAGCCGCATAATTTCATAAAAATCAGTGAGAACTGCAGTGATGTTCATTAAGCATATAAATGTGCTGGGGAATCTGTGATTAACAAAAGAATAGCAGTCTTTTATAAATGGAAAGGTGATAAAATATGACTCATGCCAATAAGCCAGTGTTTGAGTAATATTACACAAATTTAGGATATTTTCATACATTTCAATATCATAGGGGAAAACAGATGTAAAAGCATTTCAGTCAGATGCCGTGATGTGATTCAGTCAGGGTGTTACATACACATTCAGAGGAATTAACTGCAAATTTGATATGATTGATGAATTTCTGTCCTTTGAATCAGTGAAAGGTACAACGAGAGGAGTTGATTTGTACAATGCAGTCTCATGTGTGGCGGCAACTCTTGGAAATATGGGTGAGGGAGGGGGTCTGTATAGAGGCTGCAACTCTAGGAGGGTGGAGAATCTGGAAGGTCCATGATTCAGGGGAGGGGGCAGGGAGTCCAGAAGGGGCCATAGAAACCTCCACACCAACTACTCAGCTCTGCATTCCCCACCTGCTGGTAGCCTGAAACCTCTCCTCTTTTTTCAGCCACCAATGGGATGAGCTGCTATGGTGGCTTCTCTGGGCCCTTCCTTCTATAGCAAACAGAGGCCAATTTGACCAGCCCATCGGGGCATGCCTGAAGCCCCAATCACTACAGTACACCATGGAGGGGCACTTTCCCGTGCTTCCTTCTCTGCCTCCTTTGCCTTCTTATTTTTATTTTCTAAGGGTTATTTGTTGCTCATCCCTGGGCCCCAAAGATTTTATTTGTTTTGATCACATCGATGGCTAAACCATTAGTGAGTCTGCATCTTTACCCTGATACTTCTTTTCAAGTGGTGCTGCTTTAATGGATCTTGCCATCTTTGGCTTCCTCGCTCAGGTAGTGTGAAGGCACTACTGCTGGTGTTTGGCTAACCTCCAAGGCAGGAGCAGGCTGGACCCGGGGCAACAGGTGTGCAAGATCTTCTGCCTTGCTCTGGACACCTCCCCCCTAAGAGGAGCCCTTAGGTTCTGGTCTGAGAGGATTTGAACCCAAGGTGCACTGGAACAGAACAGAAGGGACGCCGACAAGAACAGTGCAAGGCTGCAAACAAAACAAGATGCCCACCCAGAAACACAAGACAGGAGCTGGGAGTGCACCTCTTGACACAGGAACAGGCCAGGTACAAGAAGAAGGTAAAGCAAGGCAAACAAACAGAAGGCCACAAAACTCGGGCCACTTCAGGTAACAAACACAAGACCAAAGTGAGGACAAAGAGCAAACCAAATAGACAGGAGCAAGACTTGAACACAGACTAAGAAGGTCACTGTACTGGGGCCCAAAAGAGAGCCGGAACAAGGCTAGGATACAAGAACTGGGAGGCCACGACTCCGAGCTGAGGCAGGCTTACAAGGGTGTGCAGGGTTTGAACATGGCCACCAGCAGGACCTCCAAGCCATAGGGCTTCACGGATTGAGACAGCAGATTACATGGCTCACTGAGGGTCCCTGCTGGCGGGAGGGCAGCATCAGCCACAGAGTCCTCACAGGTGGATTGTTTGAATTATTTGTTTGTACTGTTTTGCTTTTTGGACTTGTTCTTCTGAATTTTATTTTATCCACGTGATCTGTTTTCAAGTGTTCTGTTTTCAAGCTTAATCTTTTATGAGGTCCATATTAAGTTGCTGTGTTGCTCAGCTAGTTAGCTGGATAAACTTATCCAGATAGCGTAGATATTAGCTAGATAAGAGTATGTGGCTAACTTTAGGACAAGTCTATGGACTGACACGAGTTAGCTGGATAAGTTATCCAGTTACTCCCTCAGAATGCCCCAAACTCATCTGGTTAAATTCTGGCCGGCTAACTTTTTTATCTGCTAGAATTTAGCTGGATAAGTGCCCAAATCTTCATTTAGCTGGATAACTTCTGAGTTATCTGACTCAATGCCTTTGAATTTGGAGCTCTTTGTGACTTAATCCATAATTGTTAAGTGGAACAATTTGGTAATTTGTTATGGAACTAAACCCATTTGAGGGCTGCTGATGTTTTGTATATTTTAAGTATTTTCATCAAGTCGAGAATTGGAAAAAAGGTGGGAGCATAGTCCTGATTTACAAGGACGCCTTTACATTTTACAACTCCCTCCGGTTCTGATGGACTAGATGTTAGGTTTGTGCTTTTGGCCTGATTTGCTTCCCTGGGCAAAACTTTTATTTAGCATTACCTGAAGGTTTTTCTTCATTGATTATGTTCCTTTTTCAAAGTTTGCCTCCAGTTTTCTGAATGGCTTATCTGCTTTATCAGAATCTCAGCTGATTTATAGTCCAGCTCATGAATATGGGAACGTATGAGTAATTTTCTTACAACTCTGAGTCATATTGAAAATATACACCTGGAACAGGCTGGGTAGACTGACCGTTTTATTATTACTTTTATTTATTTATTTATTTATTTAAGTTTTTTTTATATACCAACATTCAAGACGATAGTCCCATCATGCAGGTTCACAAGAAACAGGGGTGCAATTAAAATAAACTTTACAATTTGAACAATAGTGCAGAAAAGCAGTTACATGTAACAGGGAAACAATAACTTGGAGTAAGAAGGAAATGAAGATCAGATAATTATATATATATATAATAACATTATAAGGGGTGGCTATTAATGCTATTACTAGCGAAGTATGTTGATTGAAGAGAGTTAAGTAATGTTGGAGTTAGGAAAGGCCTGCGTGAACAGCCAAGTCTTGAGTCTTTTCTTGAATGTTGAGATGCTGGGTTCCATTCTAAGATCCGGGGGAATGGAGTTCCATAAAGTTGGACCAGCTGTGGAGAAGGCCCGATCTCTAAGCGTGATGTGTCTGGTAGTTTTGGCTGGAGGTACTTGAAGTGATCCTTTGTAAGCATCTCTTGTCTGTCTTGTTGAGTAGTGTAATCGGAGGGGGATATGGAGATCGATTGGGGCTAATTGATGGATGTTTTTGAAAATGGTGAGAATGGCCTTGTAGATTATTCTGAAGTGGATAGGCAGCCAGTGGAGGCCCATCAGGATAGGTGTTATGTGTTCTCTTCTCCTGGTGTTAGTGAGTATACGGGCGGAGGCATTTTGGACCATTTGCAATGGTTTGGTGTGTGATGAAGGGAGACCAAGCATGATGGTGTTACAATAGTCCAGCTTTGCGAAAATGATTGATTGTAGAATCGTTCTGAAGTCATGAGTGTGGAAGAGAGGTCGTATTCTTTTCAGCACTTGGAGCTTATAAAAGCAGTCTCTGGTGGTTTTGTTGATGTTGGCTTTCAGGTTTAGGTGATTGTCAATTAGAACTCCTAGGTCTCTCACTTGTGTAGTGTTTGGTAAGGTTGGATGAGTGTGTGTGAGGGAGCTGTTTTCTGGTGTGATGATTAGAAGTTCCGTTTTTGATGAATTTAGTATCAGGTTGAGACTTGTGAGAAGCTGTTTGATATTTTGGAGGCAGGTTTCCCAGTGAGACAGTGTTTTTGCGAGGGACTCCTTGATGGGGATCAGGACCTGAATATCGTCGGCGTAGAGGAAGTGTTTGAGATTGAGGTTAGTGAGGAGTTCACATAAGGGTAACAGATAAATGTTAAACAAGGTAGGAGACAGGGATGAGCCCTGAGGGACTCCTACTGACGCGGGGTGAAGAGAGGATTCTTTATTATGAATCTTAACCTTATATCCTCTGTTGCTGAGGAAGGTTCTAAACCAAGATAGGGCAGTGCCAGAGATACCTATGGCTGTTAGTTGGTTGATGAGAAGAGAGTGATTGACCGTGTCAAATGCAGACGAAAGGTCGAGTAGGATCAGAAGGAAGGATTGTCCTTTGTCTAAGCCTAGGATGATGTGGTCGGTCATAGAGATGAGGAGGGCTTCCGTGCTTAAGGTTTTACGGAATCCGTATTGTGATGGGAATAGTAGGTTATTGTCTTCAAGGTAGTTTGAGAGTCGTGAGTTTACCAATTTTTCCATTATCTTGGCTATGAAGGGGAGGTTGGCTATCGGTCTAAAGTTGTTAGGATCGTTTGGGTCAAGATTTGGTTTTTTGAGAAGGGGTTTGAGTGAGGCTAGTTTGAGGTTGTCAGGGTAGAGTCCTTGTGTGAGGGAGCAATTTATGATATCTGCCAGGGTTTTGGAGATAGAATCTGGAATTGATAGTAGTAGTTTGGCTGGGATGTGGTCTGAAGGGTGGGAAGAAGGTTTCATTTTCCTTAGAATTCCTTGGATCTCCATGGATGAAGTTGTATCAAGTTCTTCTAACTGAGTGTGGTTGATTGAGGGTTGAGGAGTGGTTAGTGGAACAGTGGGGTTCGTGGGGAGCTGAGATAGAAGAGTGTTGATTTTGTTGCTGAAGAATAGAGCTAATTCTTCCGCTTTCGATTGAGCTTGGTCATGTGCAATCTCTGGTTGGTTTACTTGTGTGAGGTTGGCTACGTAGCTGAAGAGGGCTTTGGCATCGAATACAAGGTCGTGTATCTTCGAGGCATAAAAGTCCCTCTTGGATCTTAAGGTGCTTGATTTGTATTGATGCAGAGATGATTTGTAGATTGAAAGGGTGTTGGTTCCTGGGTTTTTGCGCCATTTAGCCTCATTTTGTCTTAGTTGGAGTTTGAGCTTTCTTAGTTCTGAGGAGAACCAGGGCTGTCTTTTGGAGGAATTCTGGTGTGGTTTTTTTGTAATTGAAGGGCATAGCTTGTTAGCTATAGTTTCGGTGATTGTATTCCATGATCGAAGTGCTGAGTTCGGATCTGTAAGGTCCAGTTGGTGGAGTTGTGGTGATAGGTGATTATTGAGGTCTTCTGGGGAGCAAGTTTTCCTGTATGTGAAGGAGGGCGAAGGAAAGCAAGCCTGGCTAGTATCTTTTATAGAGAATGAAGTTGTTATGAGGTAGTGATCTGACCACGGGACCTTTGTGCAATCTGGGATAGATACTGGCTTGATTGCAGCGTTAACGAAGATCAGGTCTAACGTGTGGCCGGCTTTGTGGGTAGGTTTGTTAACTAATTGAGTGAAGCCTAGCGCTGAGAAGGCTGTGAGTAGTGTTTCACAGTTAGGTGATGGGGTAGGGTTATCTACGTGCATGTTGAAATCACCTAGAATGATAGCTGGTGAGTCAAAGTTGATGAGGGAAGAGGTTAATTCGATCAGGGGTGAGGCATCTGATTCCAGGAGTCCTGGGGGAGCATATACGAGAAGGATTTGGAGCTTGTCTGAGGTGAAAAAGCCGAATTCAAGTTTTGAATTGGAATTGGATTGCTGTAGAGAGAATCTGAGGTCCTTTTTAGTTGCTAAAAGAATACCTCCTCCCTTTTTTTTTATGACGAGGTAGCGAGAAGAAGTCGTAAGCCTCTGTAGGTAATTGATTAATTATTGCTGTGTCTGATGGTTTTAACCACGTTTCAGTGATTGCACATATCTCCGGTTTCACGTCGATGAGGTAGCCGGAGGAAGCAAAGCTCACTCTGTCTATTGTGATGGGCTTTATAAGGCCCGGCAAATGCAAGAGGGTGGGATGTAAGGAAAACCTGGGGGGGTGGATCCAGTAGGCAAAAGAAATCAGAATAGGAGTCAAACTCCAACTCCCAGGAGACATAGGGGTTATCAGACTCCAACTCCCAGAAGGCACAGGAGCCCTGGAGGGGGGGAACTTCCCAGGTTTTACCTTATCAAGAGGACGAGAGAGCCTGGGCATGGTGGGAGAAGGATGAGACCTTGTCAGAAGGAACATTAAGGAGTTTTATTCCAGAGGAGATGGAGGTGAAGGTGGTGAGTAGCTCTGAGGACATGCTTGATCAATGGTGGAGACCCCTCCAGGAGAGGACTCCCTCATGGAGACTGCAGGTCAGTAGTTCTAAGTGAATATTACTGCCATGGAGTGGATATAGTTGCAGCCATAGTGAAAGGGGATCATAAACCCCAACTGAAAACTACAGTGGAAGGTAGTAGTAGGGCCTGGTTTCCTAAGAACCAAACCTAATGAGCACAACCAAGCTTAGGCCATGCAGGAAGCAGTTGGGAGCAACATGCAAAAGGATTAAAGCTGCTTCCTTACCTTTGTGTTTTGATAAGACAGAATCTCGTGTGTTTGGATAAGATAAATGCTACAGAGACTTTAACTACCAGGAGATCCTGGGACTTTGTTTGTTTAAGCCCAGCTCACCAAGTGGGGGTGAGAGGATTTGAATCCGTAGCAGGACTTTCTTTGTTTAAGCCCAGCTCACCAACAGGGCTGAGAGGATCTGAGTCCGTAGCTGCAACACCCTGGAAGGACCAGGATAAGAATAAGCAATAGAGATGTCATTTGTATCTAGAGGATTCCAGCCGGATTGTGAATGGGAGAGGGGCCAGTGGTGTGAACCCGCAACCCTATCTATATCTTTGCAAGGGCCCTCTAGTCTAGTAGGAGCATTCCTAGGCAACCTTATAGAGGCCCAGAGAATCTAGAACTATTTGAATCCAAATAGGCTGAACAGCAAGACTCCCTTGTATATTCTGACGTTTCTATTCTTTATGATTCTTTGTCCAGCTGTATCCACCAATGCGTGGATCATGCTGTTCCTCTACAAATAACCAAGGTGCCTTGGTTTAATGGGGAATTGACTAAATTACAACAATAAAAGAGCAAAGACCCAGAAAAGAAAGAACTTTTTAAGTCTTCAATGAGGGTATAAAATACAGCCTTCATTAGAACAAAAAAACCTATATTAGTTAAGATATTTTCAAGAGTTGCTTATCAGATCTCAGGAACTATTTCTGATAGTAAAATAACTGACAGAGAGACCATGTGTTACCCATCTTCAAACTGAATTGGATCCAGAGATGCTTGCTCAGTTTCTTATTGATAAGATAACAAAGTTACATTTGCAAATAAACTCTTGTTTGAGTCCCATTGCTTCTACCAGTGTTGGTTTAGCCAAGTGCAAGTGGAACACATTTTATACAGTCAGCTCCTTTGAAGTTTCCAAATTGTCAGCCTGTCCTTTGGAAATATGTCCATTCTAGATCATTTCTAGTCTGCAACATTTATTTATAGAACTATTAATTAAATAATAAATGGCTCTTTAATAGAAGGAATTGTCATGATTCCTTTAAGCAAGCCTCAGTTCATCCTATTTTAAAGAAGAACTCTCTGCCTGCCTCTGATCCATCCAATTTTTGGCCAATTTCTAATCTACCTTCAATTAATAAACTGCTTGAAAAGTGTGTTTTAACTTGGCTGGTAGATTTTTTGGATGGCATACAATTCTTAATACTTTTCAAAGCAGATTTTGAAAAGGTGATAGCACTGAAACCTTGCTAGATTTGGTCTAAGATTCTACCTTTTCTACCTTCCATAAAGGATAATGGTGTTACTCGATGTGTCAGTGGCTCTTGACACAATTTTGCACGACATTCTCCCAAAAGCATGTGTGCCCTGGGAATCAGAGTTAAAGTCATTAAATGGCTACATTCATTTCTCTCAAACAAGTCTTTTGCAATTAATAGCCACTGCTATTAATTGCATCAGTAGCATGGGATCTTCTTAGTGTTTGGGTAATTGCCAGGTTCTTATGGCCTGGATTGGCCACTGTTGGAAACAGGATGCTGGGCTTGATGGACCCTTGATCTGACCCAGCTTGGCATGGTCTTATGTTCTTTCAGGTCAGGACTGGGGGGAGGGTCTCTTCATGCAAAGCCTTGAAGTGCAGAGTTTCTCAGGGGTCCATATTATTTACTTACTTTATTTTAAAAAATATATAGCCTGCCTCTTCAATGTTTGAAGTGGGTTAGAATAAAAACATTGATAAAAATAAAACATCAACAACAATAAATGAAAAATATTGACATCAAATAGCAGGGATGACAACGCCATCTAAAAACATCTGACAATTAAGTGGGTTCTAACCGGTGCTTGGGAGTAACTGGTATTTTAGGTATCTATTATTCAACATCTATCTATATCCATTGGGTAATATTATTGCTTCATTTGATTTTCAGTACAGAATCTATATGATGATGTCCAGTTATTTGTCTCAGTTGTTTCTTCCTTGTCTACTTCTTGAATGTCATTAATACATGGATGAAGGGCAATTGGCTAAACCGAGATGTGTTGGTTTAGCCATATTCTTCCTTTGCCTACCATCTAACGTTACGGCCTGACAATGTTGAGATACCCTTTTCAGAGTCTACTTGGAATCTTGAAATACTGCTAGATTCTAAGTTTTGTATGTGTAATTGTGATGAAGCTTTCCTTTTATAAATTGAAATTAATCCGACATATTAGATTCCTGGCAGATAAGCACAACGATAGAGCTATTGTTCAATCTTTAATCTTAGGAGCCATAGACTCATACATAGGGCTCTCAGATAACCAATACATGCTCTTAAAGTATTGCAGAATGTCCCTGCTTATTTGATCACTGGTGAGGTCCTATTAGAAGCCACATTACCCCAAAGATGGTAGAGCTTCCCTGGCTACCCATTAGCTATAGGACCAACTTTAAAATACTTGTTATGGTTTTCAAATGGTTTTCAAAATATGTATCTTCTAGGTCTCTTGAATCTCAGGATAAACATTTGCTCTTTAATCCGACTGTTAGATCAATTTATTTCCAAGGAGGTACAAAATTGCATGTTCTCTGTTGTTGGGTCTGCCCTCTGGAATTCCATTCCTGCTCTGGTGAGAGTATTTGCAGATTATAAGTCCTTCCGAAAACATGTCAAAGTTCATTTTTTGCCCTAACATTCAACTTAGTTGATTGACATTTTTTAATGTCATTGTTATTCTAAGATTTTTTATGTTTAATTTTTTCATATGGTATTTGTTTCCTGTTTAATATATTTGCTTGTTGCATGATTTAAATTGGTTTGCTTTTAAAGCCAACTTATGTAATAATTAGTTAATTGTGACTTGTATGTGGTTTTGTTTTGAGTTTTAACTATTTAATTGGTGTCCGAATATCTTATTGTTTAAACTTTAATATAGATTGTGATGGGTATTATATTCCCTTGGTCAATAAAAGAAAGCAAGCTGTAAGGAAAACCTGGGAGGAGATCCAGTAAGTAAAAGAAGCCAGAACGGAAGTCAGACTCCACCTCCCATAAGACACAGGAGCTCTGGAAGGGCTTTACCTCATCGAGGGGAGGAGAGGGCCCAGGTATTGTCAGAAGGAAGGGCGGGGCAAGAACAAGAAATCGTTGTATTAGAACCAGGAGAAGAGACAGAGGAGATGGATGTGGAGGGGTTTAGCAGCCCCGAGGACGAGCCTGAGCTGGTAAACCTGGGAGACGAATGGTGGACAGGATACACTCGGGGAATCTGCAGGTCAGGAGCTTTAATTGAACCCTGCCACGGGTGTTTCTAGTCGTAGCCAAGGTGAAAAGGGAAACCCCAGCTGCAGACTATGATGGGAGGTGGCAGTAGGGCCTGGTTCCCCTAGAACCCGATCCATAGAGCACAAGCCAGTCCTAGGCTGCGGAGGAAGCAACTGCGAGCAGAGGTATGAATGACTAAGGAAAGAGTTGCTTTATTACCGCATGATTTTGGGACTAATGCTTGTTAAAGTAAGGCAATAGATACTTTAAACTACTGGGACAATCTGGGACTATGTTTATTAAAGCCCAGCTCACCAACTGAGGTGAGAACCCAAATCCATAGCTGTGACGCCCTGGAAGCAATAGAGCAATAGAGACTGGAGGACCTAGCCTGGGGAATCTCCGAGGGAGGAACCGTGGTTACTGCAAGGAGGAGTCGGGCAATGGGACCATGGAGAAACATCCCAGAGACTTAACCAGCATTTCAGTTCCTTATTCCACTAGAGAATCCCAGGTGGATTGTGACTGGGAAAGGGGCCAATTGCACAGACCCAGGGCCAGCATGTCTTATTAGGTGCCTACCATTAGGGGGCGCCAAAGAGCAGCCATGTGGGACCATGAATAGAGCCTATCCCGCTCGCGGCAAAGAGGAGTAGAGATTCGGCAGGCTGCAAGCAGTGCCTATCCTGCTCACGGCCCACAGAAGCACACACTCGACGGGCGCAAATGAAGTAGGCTTTGGGGCCGAGACCAGGGGGGTGGCATGAAGGGGGAGCGGGCACAAAGCAGAAGATTTGCCTAGGGTGCCTAATACCTTTGCACCGGCCCTGCACGGACCTGGAACAATATGTTTAAGATGTAATATACGTAGAACAGTAACGTTTGTAGCAGGATATAAGTTTTTGAATGAATGAATAAAAAAATAAAATGTATTGTATATGGGAAAATGGTTTCTGAAAATTGCCCTCCCTATGTACATATTATGTTATGTACTTTGTGAAAATGCAGTTCATATTCTAATAACTGAAGCCAAGAGAAGATCCTGTCAGAGAGACAGTCATTAGTTGTAGCCTTGAGAACCTGTGGGACCTTGAGGGGAGATATGATTAATATAATTGTTCCTCTCATTTTTCCTTCGCTAGCTCTCTACTTTCCCTCTTTCCTCTCCCTCCTTCTCTTTCTAGCCTTCTCCCCCCTTCCCCCACTCCCTGTTCATTGTAATTTCTCCATCTTTAATTGTTAATTGTAAACCGGCGTGATGTTTCGTATGAATGTCGGTGTATAAAACCTTATAAATAAATAAATAAATAAATAAATAAAATAAATCTCCAGGCTCATCAATATAAAAATGTTGAAAGAGTATGTGCTTTGATTACATCACAATAAGATGTATAGATCAAACATCCAATTGATAAACCTTCCTTCAGGAGAAAGAATTTCTGGTTTCTGACTATGAGAAGATAAGTGCCATGCTGGATGAAACTGTCTCTGACAGTCTCTGACAGTGGCCAGTCCAGCTCACAAGTACCCAGCAGATCCCCAATATCTATTTCTTGTATCTCATTCTCAGGGATAAATGCTGGCTTTTCCGAGTCTACCTGGATAACAACCGTTTATGGACTTTCGAACCCCACTATGTAGTCTGCGTGACCACATCCTCTGGTAACAGGATCCATACCTTTGTTTTGTGCTCAGTGAAAAAATACTTCCTTCGATGTGTTTTAAATCTGCCAGCTGCTAGTTTCATGGAGTGTCCCCTAGTCCTAGTGTTATTTGAAAGTGTGAATCACTATTCCTTATTTACTCATGATTTGATACATTTCAATCCTATCCCCTCTCAGTCATGTTTTCTTACATAGAAACATAGAAATGACGGCAGAAGAAGACCAAACGGCCCATCCAGTCTGCCCAGCAAGCCTCACACATTTTTTCTCTCATACTTATCTGTTTCTCTTAGCTCTTGGTTCTATTTCCCTTCCACCCCCACCATTAATGCAGAGAGCAGTGATGGAGCTGCATCCAAATGAAATATGTAGCTTGATTAGTTAGGGGTAGTAACTGCCACAATAAGCAAGCTACACCCATGCTTATTTGTTTTACCCAGACTATGTTACTCAGCCCTTATTGGTTGTTTTTCTTCTCCCCTGCCGTTGAAGCAGAGAGCTGTGCTGGATATGCGTGAAGTATTAGTTTTACTTCTCCCCTGCCGTTGAAGCAGAGAGCTATGCTGGATATGCGTGAAGTATCAGTTTTTTCTTCTCCCCTGCCGTTGAAGCAGAGAGCTGTGCTGGATATGCGTGAAGTATCAGTTTTTCTTCTCCCCTGCCGTTGAAGCAGAGAGCTGTGCTGGATATGCGTGAAGTATCAGTTTTTCTTCTCCCCTGCCGTTGAAGCAGAGAGCTATGCTGGATATGCATCAAAAGTGAAGTATCAGGCACATTTGGTTTGGGGTAGTAACCGCAGTAACAAGCCAGCTACTCCCCGCTTTGTGAGTGCGAACCCTTTTTTCTTCTCCCCTGCCGTTGAAGCAGAGAACTATGCTGTATATGCATTGAAAGTGAAGTATCAGGCTTATTTGGTTTGGGGTAGTAACTGCCGTAACAAGCCAGCTACTCCCCGCTTTGTTAGTGCAAATCCTTTTTTCCACATTTCCTCTTGCTGTTGAAGCTTAGAGCGATGTTGGAGTCACAGTAACCATGTGTATGTTTATTGAATAAGGGTATTATCTCCAGGCAGCAGCAGTCATTCTGGCGAGCCACCCACTCTTCATTGACGGCCTCTTGACTTTATGGATCCACAGTGTTTATCCCACGCCCCTTTGAAGTCCTTCACAGTTCTGGTCTTCACCACTTCCTCCGGAAGGGCATTCCAGGCATCTACCACCCTCTCCATGAAGAAATACTTCCTGACATTGGTTCTGAATCTTCCTCCCTGGAGCTTCAAATCGTGACCCCTGGTTCTGCTGATTTTTTTCCTACGGAAAAGGTTTGTCGTTGTCTTTGGATCATTAAAACCTTTCAAGTGTCTGAAAGTCTGTATCATATCACCTCTGCTCCTCCTTTCCTCCAGGGTGTACATATTTAGATTCTTCAATCTCTCCTCATAAGTCATTTGATGAAGACCTTCCACCTTTTTGGTCGCCCTTCTCTGGACCGCCTCCATCTTGTCTCTGTCTCTTTGTAGATACGGTCTCCAGAACTGAACACAGTACTCCAGGTGAGGCCTCACCAAGGACCTGTACAAGGGGATAATCACTTCCATTTTCTTACTCGATATTCCTCTCTCTATGCAGCCCAGCATTCTTCTGGCTTTTGCTATCGCCTTGTCGCATTGTTTCGCAGACTTCATATCATTAGACACTATAATCCCTAGGTCCCTCTCCTGCTCCGTGCACATCAGCCTTTCCCCCCCCCCCCCCCCCCCCCCCCCCCCCCCATCGAATACAGTTCATTCGGATTTCCACTCCCCATATGCATGACTTTGCACTTCTTGGCATTGAATCTCAGCTGCCATATCTTCGACTACTCTTCCAGTTTCCTTAAATTCCGTCTCATTCTCTCCACTCCTTCCGGCGTGTCCACTCTGTTGCAGATCTTAGTGTTGTCCGCAAAAAGACAAATCTTACCTTCTATCACGTCCGCAATGTCGCTCACAAAGATATTGAACAGGACCGGTCCCAACACCGATCCTTGCGGTACACCACTTAAAACCGCTCTCTCTTCAGAGAAAGTTCCATTTACCATCACACATTCTTCAAGCTAAAGAGCTCTAATCTGTTTAGCCTTTCTTCATAAGGGACCTTTTCCATTCCCTTTATCATTTTTGTTGCCGTTCTCTGTATTTGCTCTCTGTCTGCTATATCGTTTTGAGAGGGGGGTGACCAGAATTAAACACAGTACTCGAGGTGTGATCACACCGTGGATCTCTACAAAGGCATTAGGATATTCTCAGTTTGGTTTTCTATTTTTTTTCCAAATAATTCCTAACATTCTATTTGCTTTTATGACCGCCGCCACCACACACTGAGCCAAAGATTTCAAGATATTGTCCACAAGGACTCCAAGGTCCTTTTCCTAGATGGTCTACCCTTATTTGTGATTATTTTTCCATGCATGCATTACTTTCCACTTTTCCACATTAAATTGCCTCTATCATATAGATGCCTAGTCTCATAAGGTCCTTAGAAAGTTCCTCACAATCCAGTATTGTTTTAAAACTAGTTTGTGTCATCTGCATATTTGATCACCTCATTTACTGTTCCTTTCTCCAGATCATTCAGGAAGATGCTAATTAGCCCAGGTCCCAGTACAGACCCCTGGGGCACTCCTCTGACAACACTAGGGCACACCAGCCATTGCTCAGAGCTAATATTTAGATGTGCATGAGACCTCCAGGTCACTGGCATCTCTGGAAGCACATAACAGGGTTCTGCCAAGCCCCTTCATCAATAACCATGACTTTATAAATCCTTTCCCAGCTCTCACCTCCTTGGTCTCTGAGGCCTTCTTCCTCAACTCATTCTCAGAAAGTATTTGGCCTTCTTGATGTTTAACCTCCTAACATAAACACATTGTGAAGCATTGTATAATAGTTTGACATCACCCTAAAAAAGGTGCAGCCAGACTAAGAAGATCTGAAAACTGAAGACTGTTTTAAATCATTTGTCTTGGTTGGACTGAGTCTCTGTATGTCCTGCTGCTCTGTGATGATATCTTCCTTGGGCTTTGCCTGCTGCTCCTTGAAGTGGTTGTGCTCTGTGGATGTGAGCATGAGGAAAAAGCAGATAGTGCTTTTCATGAGTTCTAGGAATGGCTAATGATGATGTACATCATTGTATACACGAGCCTCCAAAGACCAAGAGAACAAATGCACATTCCTAAATGGCAACACATACCTATATTTTGCCTATTTTTAGGAAAGCAAAATATCTGCTTCTGAACAAATCTCCCCTGCAGATCAGAGCTCTTATTCTCTCATTTCATAAGACCATTTATGCCTAGAAATTGTTCGCTTTATTGTTTGTTATTAAAAGCTTCTATTCATTGCAGTAGAACTAATGAAAATATATTCAATTTTTAAAGTATTCTGCTTGGGAAATTATTTTCACCCAGCACAAACAATTGTCTTTGCTAATCATGTTTAATGTATCTGTACACTTCAGTAAAAGAATAAGCATTACAGTAACTCAGACTAATCTAACAGAATTTGAACTAATTATTGCATAAACCCATTCTCCTCAGAAATGAATTGTATGGAGGTTTTTCTACCAACAACATAAGATATTCGTCTCTTACTACAGCATTCAGTTGTGCTGCCCTGGGTCTATTTGTCACACTAACAAGTGATGTGCTGTGTCTGTTCTCTCACTGAGGGGTGGATGTAATGAGCTGTGAGTTTAAAACATTTTTTTTACCTCCAATGCACTTTGTTATGCTAATGCACAGGGAGTTTTAAAAGTGTCCTAACACAGAAATGTGCACACAAATAGATCCAAGTGAAAATACCTGCTAGTCTTTTGCCCACATTGATGCAAACTGCACAGGCAGATTTTACCCATGGGGTTTGCACCAATAATTAAAGCAAAACTATGCAGGCAGTTCTGCTTTCGTTCTTGCCAGGTCCGGTGCAAGGGTGATTGGTGCCCTAGGTGAACCTTCCAGCCTGGCACCCCTCAGCAAAGCCCCACAGGCCGCACCCTTCCTATACACACAATTAGAAATGTTGCTTTTACATAAAAAAGAGCAAAGTACCATCTTCTAAGGTAAAAATATTACTTAGAACAAGATGTGTATTTTATTTACATGTTGTGCTGTCAACCAGAAAACCCTGCAAAGAAGACACTTGGAATCTCATATAGTATTAGCCTATTGTAATGAATGCTGGTTGTGTGTACTTGGCCATCAGAAAGCCAAGAGGGAAAGGAATTACAATTACAATATAGTAAACTTCCCCTACCAAAACAGCACCAAATACAAGCACGCAAACAGTAACAATCCTACCTATGAAAAGGCAGCACTACATATATTATAGCAGACCCTAAAACACCAATATACCTCCTATTAGGAAACAGAACAAGCCAAGCTTCTATAAATCGCTGCTTAGAAACTACATGCTAGCAGAATACCTCACCTTGGAACACACATGCAGAACACAGACAGACTTTAACCAAATACAGAATAAATAAACCATTACGTATATAGAAATGTGCAGACAAAAGCTGAACTGGAAACCTCTGTATGCAGTGCAACAATGAAAAAACAGAAACATCATCATTCCTCTTAAAACATCAAACAATACAATGATAAAATATAAAGAATTAATCATAACAGCAAAATCATACTAATAAAAAAATAAATATTTGAAAAACGTTGATGAATAACCTCCAAAAATTAAAAACTCATACAAATTTTCCAAACACCAATAAAATATTTCTGTACAGCAACCACATCATATAACATCCAATAATTAAAACTAGTAAGGATAAAACTAATCATCCTTCTTCATACCTGAGAACTTTTGATTTCCAGATGCCCTGAGATTGTCATGGATTAGTTGGGATGGGAATGTGTTGTTGTACACAAACTTTCTCCTGTCTCTCTCACACACACACAGGTTCACTCTCACACACATGCTTGCAATGACACACACACACATGCGCTCTCATATACATGCTTTCAATCACACACACACACACACACATATCCTCTCAATTACAATCACACACACACATGCTTTCTGTCACACACCACCATGCTCTCTCACACACTTCCTCTCTCCTCAAATGCTTTCAGTCACACACATACACACACAATCATATCTTCTCAATCACAATCACATACACACATGCTTTCAGTCACACACATGCTTTCAGTCACACACACACAGGCTCTTTCCATCACTCACTCCCTCCCCCTCTTTGAAGCACATGCGTTAGCAGCAGCCTCTTCCTACTTCAGCCCCCGTGGCCCAGGAGATTCTTGCTCCTTTTTCTGACTGCTGGGGCTGCCGATGCTCTGCCTCTTCAGGGTGCTGGGGCTGCCGATGCTCTGCCTCTTGCTTCAAGGTGCTGGGGCTGCCGATGCTCTGCCTCTTCAGGGTGCTGGGGCTGCCGATGCTCTGCCTCTTGCTTCAAGGTGCTGGGGCTGCCGATGCTCTGCCTCTTCAGGGTGCTGGGGCTGCCGATGCTCTGCCTCTTCAAGGTGCTGGGGCTGCCGATGCTCTGCCTCTTCAGGGTGCTGGAGCTGCCGGTTCTCTGCCTCTTGCTTCAGGGTGCTGGGGCTGCCGATGCTCTGCCTCTTGCTTCAGGGTGCTGGGGCTGCCGATGCTCTGCCTCTTGCTTCAAGGTGCTGGAGCTGCCGATGCTCTGCCTCTTCAGGGTGCTGGAGCTGCCGATGCTCTGCCTCTTCAGGGTGCTGGGGCTGCCGATGCTCTGCCTCTTCAGGGTGCTGGAGCTGCCGATGCTCTGCCTCTTCAGGGTGCTGGGGCTGCCGATGCTCTGCCTCTTGCTTCAGGGTGCTGGGACTGCCGATGCTCTGCCTCTTGCTTCAAGGTGCTGGAGCTGCCGATGCTCTGCCTCTTCAGGGTGCTGGGGCTGCCGATGCTCTGCCTCTTGCTTCAGGGTGCTGGGGCTGCTGATGCTCTGCCTCTTCAGGGTGCTGGAGCTGCCGATGCTCTGCCTCTTGCTTCAGGGTGCTGGGGCTGCCGATGCTCTGCCTCTTCAGGGTGCTGGGGCTGCCGATGCTCTGCCTCTTGCTTCAGGGTGCTGGGGCTGCCGATGCTCTGCCTCTTCAGGGTGCTGGGGCTGCCGATGCTCTGCCTCTTCAGGGTGCTGGGACTGCCGGTGCTCTGCCTCATGCTTCAGGGTGCTGGGGCTGCCGATGCTCTGCCTCTTGCTTCAAGGTGCTGGAGCTGCCGATGCTCTGCCTCTTGCTTCAGGGTGCTGAGGCTGCCGATGCTCTGCCTCTTGCTTCAGGGTGCTGAGGCTGCCGGTGCTCTGCCTCTTGCTTCAGGGTGCTGGGACTGCCGGTGCTCTGCCTCTTGCTTCAGGGTGCTGGAGCTGCCGATGCTCTGCCTCTTGCTTCAGGGTGCTGGGACTGCCGGTGCTCTGCCTCTTGCTTCAGGGTGCTGGAGCTGCCGATGCTCTGCCTCTTGCTTCAGGGTGCTGAGGCTGCCGATGCTCTGCCTCTTGCTTCAGGGTGCTGGGGCTGCCGATGCTCTGCCTCTTGCTTCAGGGTGCTGGGGCTGCCGATGCTCTGCCTCTTGCTTCAGGGTGCTGGAGCTGCCGATGCTCTGCCTCTTGCTTCAAGGTGCTGGAGCTGCCGATGCTCTGCCTCTTGCTTCAGGGTGCTGGAGCTGCCGATGCTCTGCCTCTTGCTTCAGGGTGCTGGAGCTGCCGGTGCTCTGCCTCTTGCTTCAGGGTGCTGGGGCTGCTGATGCTCTGCCTCTTCAGGGTGCTGGAGCTGCCGATGCTCTGCCTCTTGCTTCAGGGTGCTGGAGCTGCCGATGCTCTGCCTCTTGCTTCAGGGTGCTGGGGCTGCCGATGCTCTGCCTCTTGCTTCAGGGTGCTGGGACTGCCGATGCTCTGCCTCTTGCTTCAGGGTGCTGGGGCTGCCGATGCTCTGCCTCTTGCTTCAGGGTGCTGGGGCTGCCGATGCTCTGCCTCTTGCTTCAGGGTGCTGGAGCTGCCGATGCTCTGCCTCTTGCTTCAGGGTGCTGGGGCTGCCGATGCTCTGCCTCTTGCTTCAGGGTGCTGGGACTGCCGGTGCTGTGCCTCTTGCTTCAGGGTGCTGGAGCTGCCGATGCTCTGCCTCTTCAGGGTGCTGGAGCTGCCGATGCTCTGCCTCTTGCTTCAGGGTGCTGGAGCTGCCGATGCTCTGCCTCTTGCTTCAGGGTGCTGGGACTGCCGGTGCTCTGCCTCTTGCTTCAAGGTGCTGGAGCTGCCGATGCTCTGCCTCTTGCTTCAGGGTGCTGGAGCTGCCGATGCTTCAAGATCTGCCACCCAAAAGCCACAGACAAAAGCAGAGCCAGTGCTAGCTTTGTTGCTGCCCTGCGCAAAAGTTTACTGTTCTTTCTCCCCTCCCACTTGATTCATTCAGTCTCTGTCCCAGGCCTGTCAAATAAAGCCCAGCTCCCTCCAGCAATCTATTTTTTTAATAACCCGCACCCATCCCCCACCCCATGGAACCCATGGTCAAGGGAAGGGTATTATATACCCTAAGGAAACCTTACAGCTTTGCACACACACTACCATCCCGCATTCCCACAACCTCTACAGCCACACAAAATTTAATTATGCACTTATAATAAATTTGACATGAAAAAGAACATTCAAAAGTACAGTCAGGTAAAATATCACTTACAATATGTACATTATATTTACATGCACTGCTGCCAAAAAGACACTTGTAACTCCTATGGAATTTATAATGTCACCTCGGACAGCCACGAATAAACAGAATTACCATTACAATATAGTAAACCTCCCACACCAAAACAATGCTAACTGCCAGCACTCAAACAGTAACAAACTCATCTATAAAAAGGCAACTCTGCAATTACACCAGCCCCTAGATCACCAATATAAATCCTATTAGGAAAACAACAAGCCAGGCTGCTACAGATACCTACAAAAACTACATGCCAGCAAAATAGCGCACCTTGGTCACATATGCAGAATCAGGCCCGGCGCCACCAAGTGTGCAAACCGTGCAATTGCATTGGGTGGCACACCTGGTGGGACAACAGCGGGAGCAAGGAGAAGCCCGTGCTGCCATGGGTGGACCTGATCCCACCGGCGGCAGAAGAAGAGGAGGCCAGTGGTGCCGCTGGTGTGTTACGTTCGCTGCCGCGGGACAGGTCCTCGAGCAGCTCCCTCACCTTCCTGGACCAGATACGGATCAATGGCCCGACCCCTCTCTCCCTCACTGTCGCCACTCCTCTGCGGCCTGAGTGCTGCTGTTACCTCAGCTGGGCCAACGACATGGCGAGGTGCCACCAACGACGCCGTGCTCTGCGGCAGGCAGGGCCACCACAGACTTCACTCCTGAGTGGCAGGGAGCCGCTGCTGATGTCTCCTCTTCACAGCTTGCAAGGCCGCCGCTAATATAACGTTCTTGGGGCAGAGATGCCGCTGATGCTGCCTCACTTATTCTCGGGCTCCTGCATAGTCGCGCATGCACACCTCTCTTTAACATTTAAAGGGCCAGCTGCGGGAAAAGCCCCACTACCCCAACTGCGGGAAAAGCCCCACAGCTCCAACAGCCTCATTGCTCCAATAGCCTATAAAAGGGCTCAGCTTCCATTCCTCGGAGCGTTCCCATGGATCCTCAACGGTCGTCTGTGCCTCCTTCACCATGCAAGGTTCTCCGTGGTCTCCGCCTGTTTTGATGGTCTTCATGTTTGATGTTCCTGGTCTCCTCTGAATGTTCCTAGTCTTGTTCTTCGTTGAAGCTTCTTCGTCGTCTCTCCGCTGTTCCTGATATTCCATGTTCCATGTTCCTGATGTTCTGGTCCTGATGTTCCTTGTTCTTGACATTCCAAGTTCCTGATGTTCCTGTCTCTGGCTCTTCATCCTGCTTCCAGGTTTCCTGCTCGTCCACCTTTCCTGGCGTGCCACCGTCGTGGTCCGTGACCAGCCCATGGGGGTCTGTGTAGGACGCTTCATGGCACAAGGCCCGTCTTCACGTCTGCAGCGCAAGTCTTCGGAATGTCCTTGCTTTTAATGCCGAGGTCTGTTCCTGAATCCTGAGTCTTGAATCCTGACTCTTGAATCTTTGAATCCTGTTCCCGGTCTTTGGAGTTCCTGCTTCCGTCCATGCCCTAGACTCAAGCCAGAGCCTGCTCCGCTTCAGTGTGGTCCGTGACCAGCCATGGCTGGCTGTGTAGGGGCGCGCTGCGGTGCAGTACTCTCCCTGTACTAGTGCTGGGATCTTGAATCTTCGTCTGAGTCTTCCAAGTTCCTCAAGTCCTCGTCTGAGTCTTCCAAACTCCTCTTCTCTTTGGGCCGTGGTGGGATGGGCCACACCACGACCCGCTGGCTTTCCTGCTCTTGGGAGCAGGGGCGGGGGTTGGAGCTGAAGCTGTGCATGCCTACGGGAAAAGTTGTGTGCAGGTGCACACGCAGCATAATACAGGGAACACTGCAGCAGCGAGTTGAGCTTTGCCTCGCTTCTTCTTCAGCCACCGGCAGGTTGAACTTTGCCGGCGGCTTCTCTTCCTTTTCAGCTGCCGGTGAGTTTGGCTCCACTGGCAGCCCTGCAGCCTCTCCTGTTTCTGCCGGCCCCCCTGGGTGTGCCGCCCCGTGCAAATGCACAGTATGCAGATGCGGTCCCGCTGGGCCTGGACAAAAGACAAGTGCGATTTCAACAGCAGGAGTCAATCAGCTAGTGCCAAAGTTTACAGCTAAGTTTGGTAATGTATGCTCGTATACCGCCTACAATATAGCAACTTGCATGCGAACCTCAGAACACTTCTATACCGCCCCTCTTTTGCCTGTTAACATTTACACCTGACTCTACAAGTATATACAAACTCTCATGCTTTATAAAGTGGCATACATGCATATATGCTAATGTAATCCCCCTTTTTTGGAGCATTTGTCACTCTTCAGGGCACATAACTAATCTAATTCTTCAGGGGCATTTCTATCCCACGCTTGACTCTCAGTCCGTGGGGAGGGGATTCTTTTTATGGGGGAAGCTCTCGCTTATGGCCCAGAGGATGTTATAAAGTTCCCAGTGTGTGTATGCTGTATTCTCATGAGGTGAGAGGCTGTAAGAATTCAGACAGGACCAGGTCTGGCTGTTAAATAAAAGTTTACTGATTAATACTCATAAATTAAAGTCCATCCATCCATAATATTGAAGCTACATCTGAATGTTGGAAAATGTGTAGGTAGGTGTCCTTTTTCCAGGCATCTGGGTAGCCCCATGGTGATTTTTAATGCACGCAGCCTACCCAGCGGCTGTGAGAGAATCCCAGTGAAGGGGTCCCCAACTTTACTGCAAAAATCCTGCATTTGTTCATCTTCTAGGGATGTGAATCGTTTTCCATATCGTCTTAACGATAGAAATCGTGTGGCAGGGCAAGAAAATCGTCTTAGGCACGATTTTTTAGTTAAAAAATCGTTAAAAATCGTTTTTTCCGATTAGTGCGCACTAACGGGAGTTAGTGCGCACTAACTGGGAGTTAGTGCGCACTAACTGAAAATGATACAATTTGACACTTTTCAGGTCAGTTAAGGTCAGTTTAGGAATGAATATGTATTCCTATTGGCTGCCCTCTTATTTATTCATGTTACCAAGTTTCCTACTGACAGTATATGGGGGATGGGAAATGGAAACAGTTGGTAGCTTGACAAAACAAGTAATGTGATCAGTCAATGTGACTAGAACTTGTGCCCTAACCCTGATACCAGGGGTATTGTGATCTTCCTGCACACAGTGCCCTATCCCTATTAATACCAGGAGTGTTGTGATCTTCCTGCACACAGTGCCCTATCCATAATACCAGGGGTGTTGTGATCTTCCTGCACACAGTGCCCTATTCCTGATACTGGGGGTGTTGTGATCTTCCTGCACACAGTGCCCTATTCCTGATACCGGGGGTGTTGTGATCTTCTTGCACACATCCCGATATCAGGGATAGGGCACTGCATGCAGGAAGATCACAACACTCCTGGTATTAATAGGGATAGGGCACTGCATGCAGGAAGATCACAACACCCCTGGTATCAGGGATAGGGCACTGTGTGCAGGAAGATCACAATACCCCGGAGGAGTGAGGGTCAGGCAGCTCCCCCCTGTCTGTGAAGCCAGCCTCTCACTAGTAATGCAGGGAGGGAGCTGTCTCAGACTTCACCATCCTCCCCCCCCCCCCCCTTACCCACACACCATTCACTAGCTGGGACATGGGGGAAGTCAGGAGTGAGGGTCAGGCAGCTCCCCCCTGTCTGTGAAGCCAGCCTCTCACTAGTAATGCAGGGAGGGAGCTGTCTCAGACTTCACCATCCACCCCCTCCCCCCCTCACCCACACACCATTCACTAGCTGGGACATGGGGGAAGTCAGGAGTGAGGGACAGGCAGCTCCCCCCTGTCTGTGAAGCCAGCCTCTCACTAGTAATGCAGGGAGGGAGCTGTCTCAGACTTCACCATCCTCCCCCCCCCCCCCCTCCCCCCACCCCCTTCACTAGCTGGGACACGGGGGAAGTCAGGAGTGAGGGTCAGGCAGCTCCCCCCTGTCTGTGAAGCCAGCCTCTCACTAGTAATGCAGGGAGGGAGCTGTCTCAGACTTCACCATCCTCCCCCCCCCCTCACCCACACACCATTCACTAGCTGGGACATGGGGGAAGTCAGGAGTGAGGGTCAGGCAGCTCCCCCCTGTCTGCGAAGCCAGCCTCTCACTAGTAATGCAGGGAGGGAGCTGTCTCAGACTTCACCATCCTCCCCCCCCCCCCCCCCTTACCCACACACCATTCACTAGCTGGGACATGGGGGAAGTCAGGAGTGAGGGTCAGGCAGCTCCCCCCTGTCTGTGAAGCCAGCCTCTCACTAGTAATGCAGGGAGGGAGCTGTCTCAGACTTCACCATCCACCCCCCCCTCCCTCACCCACACACCATTCACTAGCTGGGACATGGGGGAAGTCAGGAGTGAGGGACAGGCAGCTCCCCCCTGTCTGTGAAGCCAGCCTCTCACTAGTAATGCAGGGAGGGAGCTGTCTCAGACTTCACCATCCTCCCCCCCCCCCCCTCACCCACACACCATTCACTAGCTGGGACATGGGGGAAGTCAGGAGTGAGGGTCAGGCAGCTCCCCCCTGTCTGTGAAGCCAGCCTCTCACTAGTAATGCAGGGAGGGAGCTGTCTCAGACTTCACCATCCTCCCCCCCCCCCCCCTCACCCACACACCATTCACTAGCTGGGACATGGGGGAAGTCAGGAGTGAGGGTCAGGCAGCTCCCCCCTGTCTGTGAAGCCAGCCTCTCACTAGTAATGCAGGGAGGGAGCTGTCTCAGACTTCACCATCCTCCCCCCCCCCCTCACCCACACACCATTCACTAGCTGGGACATGGGGGAAGTCAGGAGTGAGGGTCAGGCAGCTCCCCCCTGTCTGTGAAGCCAGCCTCTCACTAGTAATGCAGGGAGGGAGCTGTCTCAGACTTCACCATCCACCCCCCCCCCCTCACCCACACACCATTCACTAGCTGGGACATGGGGGAAGTCAGGAGTGAGGGACAGGCAGCTCCCCCCTGTCTGTGAAGCCAGCCTCTCACTAGTAATGCAGGGAGGGAGCTGTCTCAGACTTCACCATCCTCCCCCCCCCCCCTCACCCACACACCATTCACTAGCTGGGACATGGGGGAAGTCAGGAGTGAGGGTCAGGCAGCTCCCCCCTGTCTGTGAAGCCAGCCTCTCACTAGTAATGCAGGGAGGGAGCTGTCTCAGACTTCACCATCCACCCCCTCCCCCCCTCACCCACACACCATTCACTAGCTGGGACATGGGGGAAGTCAGGAGTGAGGGACAGGCAGCTCCCCCCTGTCTGTGAAGCCAGCCTCTCACTAGTAATGCAGGGAGGGAGCTGTCTCAGACTTCACCATCCTCCCCCCCCCCCCCCTCACCCACACACCATTCACTAGCTGGGACATGGGGGAAGTCAGGAGTGAGGGTCAGGCAGCTCCCCCCTGTCTGTGAAGCCAGCCTCTCACTAGTAATGCAGGGAGGGAGCTGTCTCAGACTTCACCATCCTCCCCCCCCCCCTCACCCACACACCATTCACTAGCTGGGACATGGGGGAAGTCAGGAGTGAGGGTCAGGCAGCTCCCCCCTGTCTGCGAAGCCAGCCTCTCACTAGTAATGCAGGGAGGGAGCTGTCTCAGACTTCACCATCCTCCCCCCCCCCCCCTCACCCACACACCATTCACTAGCTGGGACATGGGGGAAGTCAGGAGTGAGGGTCAGGCAGCTCCCCCCTGTCTGTGAAGCCAGCCTCTCACTAGTAATGCAGGGAGGGAGCTGTCTCAGACTTCACCATCCACCCCCCCCCCCTCACCCACACACCATTCACTAGCTGGGACATGGGGGAAGTCAGGAGTGAGGGCCAGGCAGCCCCCCCCTGTCTGTGAAGCCAGCCTCTCACTAGTAATGCAGGGAGGGAGCTGTCTCAGACTTCACCATCCTCCCCCCCCCCCTCACCCACACACCATTCACTAGCTGGGACATGGGGGAAGTCAGGAGTGAGGGTCAGGCAGCTCCCCCCTGTCTGTGAAGCCAGCCTCTCACTAGTAATGCAGGGAGGGAGCTGTCTCAGACTTCACCATCCTCCCCCCCCCCCCCCCCTCACCCACACACCATTCACTAGCTGGGACATGGGGGAAGTCAGGAGTGAGGGTCAGGCAGCTCCCCCCTGTCTGTGAAGCCAGCCTCTCACTAGTAATGCAGGGAGGGAGCTGTCTCAGACTTCACCATCCTCCCCCCCCCCCCCTCACCCACACACCATTCACTAGCTGGGACATGGGGGAAGTCAGGAGTGAGGGTCAGGCAGCTCCCCCCTGTCTGTGAAGCCAGCCTCTCACTAGTAATGCAGGGAGGGAGCTGTCTCAGACTGCACCATCCTCCCCCCCCCCCCTCACCCACACACCATTCACTAGCTGGGACATGGGGGAAGTCAGGAGTGAGGGTCAGGCAGCTCCCCCCTGTCTGTGAAGCCAGCCTCTCACTAGTAATGCAGGGAGGGAGCTGTCTCAGACTGGTATCAGGGTTAGGGCACTGTGTGCAGGAAGATCACAACACTCCTGGTATTAATAGGGATAGGGCACTGTAAGAGATGACTGTAGTAGATTGAATAAAGATCTGATGTTTCTGCTCTCCTCACACCAAACAAAAACAACACACAAGCAGAGAAGCCCTTCTTACAAAGTTGAGCTAGTGAGTTAAGTAGGAGGAAAAGTAAACATACTGGTGCCAGTGTGGCTACTTAAAAATACACTTACCAACAATCAATTACATATATTTGAACTGTGTACAGTTCCAGCCAGGACCACCTTTCTAAAATGCACAGTGATTGGCAAATTCAACATGCACTAGCATTTTCAGGTGCCTGCTAACAAAAATAATAAACAAACAAGTTCTAGTCAGGTGAGTGCTGATCATTACATTACTTTTTTTGTCAAGCTTCCAACTGTTTCCATTTCACATCCCCCCAACCATATTGGTAACATCAATAGATAAGAGCACAGCCAGCCAATAGGAATACATACATACATATTCATTCCTAAGTGACCTTTACTGACCTGGGAAGTGTGAACACTTTGTTTCATTTTCTGTTGGTGTTCGTTAGTTTCCAGTTCCATTTCCATCCCCCCCAACCATCACCTCAGTGGTAACCTTGGTAATATCAATAGATAAGAGGGCAGCCAGCCAATAGGAACACATATTCATTCCTAACTGACCTTCAGTGACCTGGAAAGTGTTTATTTGTATCATTTTCAGTTAGTGCGCACTAACTCGAGTTAGTGCGCACTAACACGATTTAACGATTTTTAACGATAAATCGTTAGAATTTCTATTGTATCGTGTTCTATAACGATTTAAGACGATATAAACATTATCGGACGATAATTTTAATCGTTGAAAAACGATTCACATCCCTATCATCTTCTCCTCGGACACCCAGCCTGTCCTGGTCCCTTGGTGTGTTGGTCTCCTGCTCTTGTTCTTCCTTCCTTAGTGGTTCTATCATTCTTTATTCACAGATGTTTCTGGGGGACTTCTCTTGGAGAAAAGGCTATTCCTCAGCACTGAAAACTCAGTGGAGAAGGGAGATCCAAAAACCTCCACACTGTGCTAAAGTCCAAAAAATACTTTAAAGGTTAAACTGGATCCATCTTCTGCCTTCACTGTCTCTCGCAGCAGGATCCATCACTGGTGCTTTCTCACCTAAGGGTTCAGAGTAGGCTCACTGGTCCCCTAAAGGGTATCAGGCTTACAAATCTATTTCTCTGTAAATTAGAAGAAGGACCCTCTGGCGGGGAGTGCACGGTGAGGCATCACTTCTAAAATAAGTTCCTTCTGGGTGAAGCTGGGAGGCCTCACCAGACTGTAAAACTGAAACATCCTTACTCTTCTCTTGCATTCTCAAACTGAACCCAAAGTATATTAACATGGCTGTGCTAAATAGTCTTCAGGCATCCAATCCAGTCTCTCCAGGTGGGAGGGACTGAGGGGGATGGATGGCTCCTTAGAGGTGTGTTCTGACAAAGACAGTGACACCTGGTGGCGAGACCGGGAAGGTCTGCCACACTAATTTTATGCACGCAACTCCTGCGATTACCTCCTTAAAAGGATAGAGAAAGCCATGCTTTCAATTTATATCCAGTTAATCACTTTGCTTGAGGATTTGCAAAGTTCTAACCTGCTACATTGCCTCTTTTGTTTGCGAATTCGTCTAGGAAACGTAATATGCTTACTATTTTGATGTTCTTCGTAAACACTCATCACTTTGGTATGTAAGAATAACCAGATCACTAAAATATTGCGTGACCTGACAGAATATGAGGTGCTGTAAGATACGCCATTTCAATGACGTCTGCCTTCACTTACCAGGTCTATTTTTATTGGCTTTGCCGGGATACGTGTGCTTTTGAGTGGTTTGCTGATCTGCTGCTCTCTCTGGAAGCCCAACTGCTTGAGAAAGGCAGAGCTCATTTTCTGAGTTACCACCTCTTCCTTACCAACTGGGATGAAAGCCAGGTACGTGATTTTAAATGAAACTCTTTGGGTTCGCTGTAGCAGAGGATAGAAAATAAGAAATGCACAGTCACTGCTTTTCCTTCAGAGCTAAGGCTGGCTCCTCTTCTTCTTGCTCACTCGGTCTTTTTATGGATCCTTTCACATAACTTTTTGAGTGTTTCAAAACATAGCAGGCAAAAATCCTCTTTTGCAACAGTAGATATTCCTGAAAACCCAATTATAAACCACTGTGGAGCTCAAACATCAGGAGGGGAGTGAAGCACTAAACTAAATATCAATAGATGTGGGCAATGTTCACTATTTTTAACAAAATCTAAAAGTGCAAACATTTTGGCAAACATACCTGCAATGTGCTAGCAGCTAACAGCATTACAAAAATGAGGTCTACTGGTTTCATCCAAAAAGTGTGGCAAACTACAGAGACTGGCAGAGTCAGGGGTGGCTCTGGCATTAGGTAGGCTGAGGCAGCCATCTCAGGTGGCAAACTTTTGGGGAGGCAGGAAGCCCATTCCAAGCAGCTGCCTCACTTAACATCCAGGCCAGCAGGGGAAGAGTAGGTGCAATCAGTCTGGATGCTTTCTGGTCCTCTCTTATTTATGTTTAATTCTGCCCCCCCCCCCCCCCCCCCGTGCATGGGTGTAACGGAGCTGCTACTCTGGTCCCACGTCTGGCCTGGCCGAGTGGCAGCAGCAGCGGGGGAGCTTCCCCGAGGCTCCCGCATGCTCTTCAGAGCTCAAATGCAGCAGTGCTCACGGTGCGCTCACCAGCCTCCTTGCATTCAGCAGCAGCAGCATTCAGCTCTGCACCCCAAAGCTCTCCCCTCCGACAGGTAACACCCCCCCCCCCCCCCCTTAATTTTGGCCCTTATTGCAAGTACTCCTGAGTTGCGGGCCGGCCCAGAAGTGACATCATCTGGATGATCCCAGAAACAGGCAGGCCCTGCTTCTGCCCAGGCCCAGCTTCCTGTCTAAAGACAGCGCAGGCCCACCACCGCCTTGCACCAAAATTACATTTCACTAGAGCTGCAGGGCTCCTTTCAGCAGGCTGGCGTAATAGCAGTGAACAGTGGTGGCAATGCCAGCAGGGGAAGCTGGAGCAGTAGCGGCAGTCACAGCAGGCAGGCGCTTATATTGTGTAGCTTCTGCCTGGGGGTGTGAGGAGGGTTGAGAGAGGGAGAGTGGTGGAGACAGGGGGTGAAACAGAGAGAGATGGAGACTGGTGGGGACGGGGGGGGGTGAGATTGAGAAACAGAGACTGGTGGGGACTGGGCGGGTGAGAGTGAAAGATGGAGACTAGTGGGGACAGGGTGAGAGAGAGAGAGAGGGCTGGTGGGGATAGAGGGATGGGATGAGGAGAGCGAGGGAGACTGGTGGAGATGGGTGGGCTGGGGTGTGAGAGAGAGAGGAGGTTGGGGGGGATGGATGGGGTAAGGGAGAGAGAGGGGGACTGATGGGGATAGAGGGATGGGATGAGGAGAGCGAGGGAGACTGGTGGAGATGGGTGAGGTGGGGTGAGAGAGAGAGGAGGTTGGGGGGGATGGATGGGTTAAGGGAGAGAGAAAGGGACTGATGGGGTTAGAGGGATGGGATGAGGAGAGCGAGGGAGACTGGTGGAGATGGGTGGGGTAGGGGTTGAGAGAGAGAGGAGCATGAAGTTTAGGCAATAAAATACTTTCAAGCTTTCCCTCCGGAGCTGCAAATATTAAGGCAATCCCGACCCAAAGAAGCAGGAGCATGAGCTGAGAGTTGGAGCCAGGTCCTCTTGACAGTACAGAATACTGAGTATTGGACTACTGATACTATTACTATTATCAGTCATTTCTATAGTCCTAGCAGACACGCACAGCACGAGGACCTCTTCCGTCTCACTTCCCCACCCCAGTCGTCTGTAGTGTTAAAGCTGAGCCACAAATAATGATGGATTTACCCTTCTGAAGGTATCCCAAGGAATACACGAATTGGAGTATTTACCATAATTAGTTTTTACATACAAAACGTTTATTATAAATAAAAATACATTTTTTTTGTCAAATAAATTAAACATAGTATATTTTATGAAAACAACACATGTAAGTAGTTAAAATAATCTTAGCTTTGATACTCGCTGACTGAAAAAAAAATGCCCACGATTTTCTGTCTACAGGATGAAAGTTATTAATGTTACAGTTTAAATGTCTTTTTAAACGTATTTAAATTATTTAATGGCGTGTGCTAGCCTTTTGATATGACTTGATCCTTCCATGCCAATCACAGGGGCTGTTTGCAGAAATAGTGAGCTGAGTGGCTCAGCCCTGTGCCAGTCTCCGGCAGCCACCCGCGGATCTGTCCAGGAATGGGCTGCAACGCGGTCCCACGATTTCTTTTCAGACTTAAGAGATGCAGGGGCTGCAGGGAAGAAGAGGGTGAGCCTGGCCCATCACAGCCTGAATCTGGCCCCCTCCCCGTCTCTCCCGTTCTGCAGGCAGGGAAGGAGGGTGGGAGTAGTCATCCTGAAGCAGGCAGTGCAGAGCGAAGAGCAAGCACAGAGAAAGAACTGAATTAGCAGGTGCTTGAGACCCGTGAGCAGTGGTGCCAATCATTAACACGTCAGGCCTGACCTTGATGATTGGCAGAGCTGCCAAGTTTCAAACTTGTGCTAATTCAATCTCTTTTTTTTTTGTCAGGCAGGATGACCCAGAGCGGCATTCAGCCACCTTTTTTCTGGGATGTGATGAAGTAGAGAAGAGCCCGAGGTGTAACCCAGTTCCGGCGCCCCTACAGAAATGCAAAGAAGCATTTCTGGCCCCCAGCTCCTGGAGGAAGCAGGGCAGAGAGTGCTGGGAATTAATCACATGCCTTGACGGGTTTTTTTGTGTGTAATTTCATAGCATATTTGAGGAGGCGGTGATGGAGAATTGCCCGGGGCAAAGAGACACAGGCTGAATGCCTCTCGGCCCCACTACTTCTGCCACTACGAGGTGTCTCAGCTTCCTGGCCCCACTGCTGCTTACTATGCTGGCTTCCTGGGCACTGACGCCTCTGTCACTAGTGACCGCACTGGGGAAGGAGGAAGGGACAAGAGAGGCAATTATGGGGGGGGGGAGAGAGTGAGGATCATAGGGAGGGAAGGGGGAGTGAGCCAGGGGATGTGGAGGGGCAAAGGAGTGAGTGTGGGGGGAGAACGAGTGATGGGGCTGAAGGTGCTGTGAGGCGCCAGGGTGGTAGGAGAGGGGGGAGAGTGATGAGAGCACGCAGTACTTTTGCTTCCTTTCCTCCCTGAGCAGCTGCACTTTTGAATTTCAGGCTCAGGGGGGCGGGGTGGTGCGCACCGGTCTGTCCCCGCTCCCCAAGGTGGAGGAGAGCAAGCTGACGCTGGCTTGTGATTTACTGGCCGAGGAGGGAGGCAGGGAGAGCTGCTGGAGACTGTGATTTCCCAGAGAGGAGGGAATCAATAACCATGGAGAGGGAGCAGCGATTGGGGCTTCCAGGACCACTGGGGGAACGGTGAGGGGGTGAGTGGACTGGGAATGCAGGAGCACGATCACCGGGGCAGAGAGGAGGAGGTAGTGAAAAGGACGCCATTCTCTCTACCCTCCTCCTCCTTAACCGGGCAATCCTCCTTCTGCGTCCCCCAGTTATCACTGACCCCCTCAGCCCTCCTTCACTCACCAGTGCTCGAAGAACAGCTGGGAGTTAAGCACTGGTGGGGGCTGGAGATGGAGGGGGAGGAGAGCGGGTGTAGAAAGGGAGGTTGTGTGTTTGAGGGAGAGAGTTCACCCCTGGCCCTGCCCATTCTCTCCCCCCTCTCCTCAGCCCGGCATAGCTCATGGTAGGAGGCTGTGATGATCCTGTCCTCTTAGCAGCTCCACCTTCTTCTAATGGCTTCCTTAGAAATGGGCTTCCTTCCTTCTCTGACACTGTTTTAATGCACATCTATTCCTTCATTTCTGGAAAGTCTCTATCGCAGCTTTACTCTTCCAAACCTCAGCAGGACCTGCTCCTGCATTCCTACTGCTTGCTCTCTGTCCTGCCCGAGACCGGGACACTCGGAGACCTTCCTTGTCAGCTTCTGATCTTTTCTTTTACGCTTTCTGCCTCCTCCTTGTATGAAGAGGCCCAGCCGCTTCCTGGAGCTTCATCATCGCACCGGTTGGTTGAGAGATGGTAGGACCGGCCCCCGGCTGGACCTTCTCAGCGTCTCGTTCACCTCCTACGGCCACAGACATTTCCTCCTTTCCTTTTAACAATACATCTGCGGTTCTGTTTTTTCTTTCTCCTTCAGGCCACCCATTTTGCCTTGCATCGTGATGAAACTCAGGATGTCATTACCGGCCTAAGGCAGAAAACCTTCTACGGAAGACCAAACTGGGACAGTGAGTTCAGGCAGATAGCGGACAATCACGCTAGGTAAGGCACTTGGGCTTCCGGCCTCAGTACAAACACCGTGTCTCTATATATTCACAAAGAAATACAGGAAGTTTATCATGAAGAAGTCCTGGAATAAAACTTCACTCAAACATAGTTATTTTACTAGAAAATCTAATATTTAGAAGCGTTTCAGTATCTTTGATTTGAGTCCAGCTTTCGACTGAAACACACAATTCAATTACTGTTCAGCACAGAGGAGAGGATAATATTAATTTTCTTTGAGAGGGTGGTTAAACAGATAAACTGTGGTAGGGAGGGTTCTTAATATATCCAGGAGATACTTGGCTAATCTTCAAGTCTTTGGAGGTCAGTTGAATTTGTCAGACTTGAAAGCAACCTAAGAAAAACGCCTTTGTTTCTTGTCTCTGGTTGTTTTCTAAAAGAAAAGAAAAACGTCACACTTTACTGTATTTATCATATTTATCACCAGTAGATAGACTTCACCAGCCTTTAATATGATCTCCTGCAAGATGGAGGAAGTTCCTTTGCTATCCTTGCTTTCAGGGAGGGGGGAAAAGCCAAGAAAGCACAAAAAGGGAAGTAAGTGTTATGAACAGTGCTGCTCGCGGGTGTCCCCCGCGAGCAGGCACTGACTCACTCACTGCAGCTGTCTTCGCCGTCGCGGCAGGATGCCGCTGTCGGCCTGCCCACGCGGCCCAGAGGCCGCCCTGCTCTATCTTGTCCTCCGCGGCCGGAGCCGCAGCCTTCCACGGGGCTGAGACCGCCCCCGACGTTGATTCTATCTTCGTGGCGTTCAGGCCGCAGCCGCGGGCTCGAGTAGCGGCTGGAGCTGCCCCCGGGGCCTCCTGCAGCAGCTGGAGCTGCTGCCGACGTTGGAGCCTGCGCTGAGGCTCAGCCCTGCCTCTCTGACGTCTTCCGCACAGACGCTGTGCAGGCCGCTGGCCATGGTCCTGCACAGCCCCTGTTTCCTGCTCTCTAGGCGCGCGGCCGCGTCTTTTTCTCCTATTTAAAGGGCCAGACACAGGAAGTGTCTGGGTCCCACCTTGATGACTGTTTCCTGCCTCAGCCCTATTTAGGGCTGCTCCGTCATTTGTTCCAGGCCTTGCATCATGATGACTCCTATCTGGAGGCTCCTGCCTGCCAGAGTTGTAAGGTCCTATGTTTTCGTGGAGCTCCTCGTCTTGTCCGCCTTCTTCACATCTTCGTCTTGGTGTTTCGCCTGAGGTCCCTGTCCACGTCCAGATGTCTCGTTATGGTTTCCTCGTCCTGGTGTTCCTGTCTTCCTCGATGTTCTTCCCTACGCCATGCCTTGTCTTCGCTCTCGAGCCTTCTGGTCCAGTAGGCCAGTGGTCCCTCAGATGCAGTACTTCTGGGTGGACTAGCCTGCCGGTGGGCGGTTGTCCTGTGCCCCTGAGCCGTCAGTCCTGATGTGTGTTCCTGTGCTGTCCCGCTCCTGTCGTGGTCCGTGACCAGTCTGCAAGGGCTGTGTAGGGCGCGTAATGGACAGGGTGGTCCGTGACTCAGTCCTGTGGGTGGCCTGAGTAGGGCACCCTGAGAGACAGTGCCAATGTCCATGCCTCGTGTTGCCTTTGTGGATGTTAAGAGTCTAGTCTGGATGCCGTCCGCATCGATCCCAAGTGCTTACGTCATGGATGCCGTTGCATCAGCCTTGTGTCCTCACCATGGATGCCGTTGCATCAACCCCTAGTCTTCATGCCTCGTGATGCCGTCGCTTCAGTCATGTGTCTTCGTCTGGATGCCGTCGCATCAATCCACAGTCATGTCTTCATGTCAAGGCCCATCTGCCCTCAACCTCAGGCCAGGCCTGCTGCTCCATGCTGCTCGCAGCAAGTCTGAAAGGGCCCGGAATGGTCGGAGGACCATTTACCTTCCAACATCTTCGGATGTTTGGCTATGGGAGCTTGCCGGCCTGGTGGAGGGTAGACCGTCAGCCATGCGGGGCCACCGTCAACCCTTGGCTCGGTTCTGAAGGTCGGGGTCGGGCTGAGGCCCATGGGCACACAAAACCACCGATGTATAACAGAATGCAAGGCCATGTGCCCGACAGTGGTTTTCGCCGATGGATCCGCCTTGTTCCTGAGTTTTGTCTCCATGTCCTGGACTGTTGGGACCAGAAACATTTTTTCAGGATAACTTTGTGTGTACGAACTACTGGAGGCGCCAGTTTTGCCATAGTCACGACCTGCTGGAGGCGCCAGCTGTCTGGATTCTTTTTTAACGACCTGCAGGAGGCGCCTGCTCCAGACCTTTTTGTCATCATGTTGCCAGATTGGGGTTTTTACAACCTGCAGGAGGCGCCTGCACCCCCACTAGTTTTGTTGGTTTTCTTTTGCCCACCCTGGGTTCCCTCCCCCAGGTCTTCTTGGTGCTTCTTGTCTGGGTCTTGTTGTTGCTCTTTGTTTCTTGTTCTTTGTTGCTTGCTTGCTTGTTTGTTTGTTTCCTCTTGTTTTCCTTCCTGCTTGTTGGGTTCCGCTTGTGTGTTCCCCGTCCTCGTTCCCGCCTTCCCGTTCCCTCGTTTCCCTTCCTCACTCTTTCGCCCTTCACTCCTTCGCTCTCTGCTCTCTCGCTCTTGGCTCTTTCGCTGATTGAGCTCCTTCACTCTCCGCTCCCTTGCTCTCTGCTCCTTCGCTCTCTGCTCCCTTGCTCACTGCTCCTTCGCTCTCTGTTCCCTCGCACTCTGTTCCCTCGGACTCTGTTCCCTTGCTCACTGCTCCCTTGCTCTCTGTTCCCTTGCTCTCCGCTCCCTCGCTCTCCATTCCCTTGCTCCCTCTTTTGTGTTTTTGTGTTGTCGTTCGCTCGGTCGCTGCTCGCACGGTCTCCGTTCGCTCGGACGCTGCTCGCGCGGTCCCGTGTTCCCGCGATCTCGTCTGCCTCTCGGTCTCGTGTCCTTGGTCTCTCGTCGTGTCTCTTGTGTCTGTGTGGTGTGTTCTGTTTTGTCTTGTTTTTGTCTGGTTTTCTGTGGTATGTCTTCTATGTTTCTGCTGCTTTGCCTTGGTTTGTTCATGCTGCCCCGGAGTTACCAGCTTCCATTTTTGGGACCCTCGAATACCTCCATCCGGTATGGACTGATACCCTTATCCTTGAGCTGCTGACAGGAGGCTTGAGGAAGGGGGGCTTTGAGGAGGGGGTACTGTTATGAAAAGCGCTGCCCACGGGTATCCCCCGCGAGCAGGCACTGACTCACTCACTGCAGCTGTCTTCGCCGACGCGGCAGCATGCCGCCGTCGGCCTGCCCACGCGGCCCGGAGGCCGCCCTGCTCTATCTTGTCCTCCGCGGCCGGAGCCGCAGCCTTCCACAGGGCTGGGACCGCCCCTGACGTTGATTCTATCTTCGCGGCATTCAGGCCGCAGCCCCGGGCTCGAGTAGCGGCTGGAGCTGCCACTGGGGCCTCCTGCAGCGGCTGGAGCCGCTGCCGACGTTGGAGCCTGCGCTCAGGCTCAGCCCTGCTTCTCTGACGTCTTCCGCACAGACGCTGTGCAGGCCGCTGGCCATGGTCCTGCACAGCCCCTGGCCGCGTCTTTTTCTCCTATTTAAAGGGCCAGACACAGGAAGTGTTTGGGCCCCACCTTGATGACTGTTTCCTGCCTCAGCCCTATTTAGGGCTGCTCCATAATTTGTTCCAGGCCTTGCATCGTGATGACTCCTATCTGGAGGCTCCTGCCTGCCAGAGTTGTAAGGTCCTATGTTTTCGTGGAGCTCCTCGTCTTGTCCGCCTTCTTCACGTCTTCATCTTGGTGTTTCGCCTGAGGTCCCTGTCCACGTCCAGATGTCTCGTTATGGTTTCCTCGTCTTGATGTTCCTGTCTTCCTGGATGTTTTTCCCTACGCCATGCCTCGTCTTCGCTCTCGAGTCTTCTGGTCCGGTAGGCCAGTGGTCCCTCAGATGCAGTACTCCTGGGTGGACTAGCCTGCCGGTGGGCGGTTGTCCTGTGCCCCTGAGCCGTCAGTCCTGATTTGTGTTCCTGTGCTGTCCCGCTCCCATCGTGGTCCGTGTCCAGTCTGCAAGGGGTGTGTAGGGTGCATAACGGACAGGGTGGTCCGCGACTCAGTCCCACGGGTGGCCTGAGTAGAGCGCCCTGAGAGATAGTGCCAATGTCCATTCCTCGTGTTGCCTTTGTGGATGTTAAGAGTCTCGTCTGGATGCCGTCCGCATCGATCCCAAGTGTCTACATCATGGATGCCATTGCATCAGCCTTGTGTCCTCGCCATGGATGCCGTTGCATCAACCCCTAGTCTTCATGCCTCGTGATGCCATCGCATCAGTCATGTGTCTTCGTCGCTGGATGCCGTTGCATCAGTCATATGTCTTCGTCTGGATGCCGTCGCATCAATCCACAGTCATGTCTTCATGTCAAGGCCCGTCTGCCCTGAACCTCAGGCCAGGCCTGCTGCTCCATGCTGCTCGCAGCAAGTCCGAAAGGGCCCGGAATGGTCGGAGGACCATTCACCTTCCAACATCTTCAGATGTTTGGCCATGGGAGCTTGCCGGCCTGGCAAAGGGTAGACCGTCAGCCATGCGGAGCCACCGTCAACCCTTGGCTCGGTTCCGAAGGTCGGGGTCGGGCTGAGGCTGAGGCCCATGGTCACAAGAAACCACCGATGTATAACAGTAAGGAATGCAAATTAAGAAAGAGATTAAGAAAAATGTTAAAAAGCAATTAAGTTTAGCAAATTTAAACATGGCATGTGCTGAATTCACCAGAGAGTATCACACGTAGACACTCTCGATTCATTTCTTGGACTTTACTCAGTACCACTCATTTTGTGCCCTCGCACATCAGAGAGTATCACACGTAGACACTCTCGATTCATTTCTTTGGACTTTACTCAGTACCACTCATTTTGTGCCCTCGCACATCAGAGAGTATCACACGTAGACACTCTCGGATTCATTTCTTGGACTTTACTCAGTACCACTCATTTTGTGCCCTCGCACATCAGAGAGTATCACACGTAGACACTCTCGATTCATTTCTTGGACTTTACTCAGTACCACTCATTTTGTGCCCTCGCACATCAGAGAGTATCACACGTAGACACTCTCGGATTAATTTCTTGGACTTTACTCAGTACCACTCATTTTGTGCCCTCGCACATCAGAGAGTATCACACGTAGACACTCTCGGATTCATTTCTTGGACTTTACTCAGTACCACTCATTTTGTGCCCTCGCACATCAGAGAGTATCACACGTAGACCCTCTCGATTCATTTCTTGGACTTTACTCAGTACCACTCATTTTGTGCCCTCGCACATCAGAGAGTATCACACGTAGACACTCTCGGATTCATTTCTTGGACTTTACTCAGTACCACTCATTTTGTGCCCTCGCACATCAGAGAGTATCACAAGTAGACACTCTCGGATTCATTTCTTGGACTTTACTCAGTACCACTCATTTTGTGCCCTCGCACATCAGAGAGTATCACACGTAGACCCTCTCGATTCATTTCTTGGACTTTACTCAGTACCACTCATTTTGTGCCCTCACACATCAGAGAGTATCACACGTAGACCCTCTCGATTCATTTCTTGGACTTTACTCAGTACCACTCATTTTGTACCCTCGCACATCAGAGAGTATCACACGTAGACACTCTCGATTCATTTCTTGGACTTTACTCAGTACCACTTATTTGTACCCTCGCACATCAGAGAGTATCACATGTAGACACTCTCGATTCATTTCTTGGACTTTACTCAGTACCACTCATTTTGTGCCCTTGTCCCCACCAAATGCATGGGAAATCTGCTTTTCTGTAAAGGAGGTGATTTTCAGACTCTCCGCACTGGGACAAAGAGCTCGTGTACGCCTTACCCGTTAGCTTTGCAGCAGGGTTCATAGTGAAAGGGCATCCTGGCCACAAAGCATGCACACTTTTCAAAAACTGCTCAGTGCTTCACAGACGTGCATTAAATTTTAGGAGCCCACATTTAGGTGGCTTTTCAGCTGAAAATTCACCTAAATGAAGGCTCCTAAGGCCTGCATTTCATGGGGGCAATTTTAAGGGGCCTTTCTGCAGCTAAACAAATGTTTACCCGTGGGAAAAGACCCTTTAAAAATGTCCCCGGGCCTGCAGGACTGAGGGTGGGACTGGGGCCACAAGCTCTGCATTTCAGATCCCCATTTCTGCTTCTCACCGGTTTAAGACACAAACTTCCCATCTGCTAAGTTCTGTGAGTTGAATATTCCCCATGGCCAAGGTCCACCGGTGGCTTTTCAAAGGGAAACTCCACATTGGCTTACGCTAACATCTATATTAGTTTATATACCTGCTATACTGTCATTCTTATCAAAATCTGAGCTCAGTTTTCTTTGAATTCACCTCTTGTTTCCCACCTCTCACTCACATTTGCACTCCACACACCTTCTATGTGTATGCAAACCCCTTCCCACACATCCATTTCATGTCTACTCTGCTAGTACAGAGGAGGGCTGCCAGGACTGTAAGGATATTAAAAGACACACATCTGGATTTGGATTTTGGATGTATTTACTTGCCTCTGCAAACCCAAATAGTAAGTACATCACTGCACATTTTATAAGACGGGATAACACTACTATATATAATCACTTCTCTTCTATCCAAGCTAATGTACACATATATCACTCATAGCCCTCCTTCATACTACACACAACACCTCTACCTACTATTCAACACTCGTGTTTTCCGCCATACATAGCCGTGTACAAAAATCAAGATATGCATGAAGTTACAACAGAGGCAAGAAATAAAATAAAGTTTCATCTTCTTAAAATGATTTGCCTCTTCAGCTCAGGCACAGTGTCAGTGCCATGGGGGGGAATATAACTGGATGTTTTACAGATCCATGGCCATTTCTCCCAGGAGGTAGAGTTCATCTGTTCTTCCTCTTTCTCCTGAACCTTCAGTTGGAGAAACAATAACTTGTGAGGCTGCAAAAGAAGGAGAACAACATTAGATGGTGATTTTTAAACAGCTGCGTGGGCGTACATGTACATGCCTATACCGGCTCGCATGAAGGGATGTAGCCATTTTATAACATACGCGCATATATGTCTGCATGTTAAAGAATTGGCTGTATGCATGTACATGTGGGTGCAATTGTATGTGGATGCACGCATGTATGTGCAAATACCACCTTGACTGCATAAGTGGGGGCATTTTTGCTAGGCATGCGTGCCGACACAAATACGCGTTTCCCCAGTTCGTTCCCAGTTCACCCCAGTAAAGGAGAGGACTTCCCAATCTCCCCTAGCTAGACAGCCTCCCTTTTACTTCAAACCCCGCTGGCTAGCCCTGATATTTTTATTTTAAAACTTACACACATAGCAGAAGTAAAGTTACACGGTAGGGGACCCCAGGAAGCGCTTGTGCATGTGAATACTTACGCGCAGGCTTCAGGTTACAGACCCGGAGCTCCCATGCCCCGCCCAGACTCCACCCATGCCCCACCCCTTTTTTGACTTCCCGATTTGTGCGCATGCCAGGAGAGATGCACGCACTCGGGCGCCTCTTAAAATCTGCACAGCACGCACTGGCCCGAGTTACTTGCGTATCTCCCAGCTGCGGCACGCTTAGGACTTTTAAAATCCGCCTGTTAGAAAGCAAGTACTTAAACCCTTTCTTAAGCTCTGTCCAGAAAAGGTGTAGGTAGCAGCCCAAACAAGAAACAGAAAACGTGGAACAGAAGGAGATGCCTATAACAAAAGAGATTAAGTAACAAGGCTGAATCCATCACAGAAAGCAAAGAAAGTTTTACAACAGAGAACACAGGAGGACATATAACACCGTCCAATGTAAAATAAACCCCAAGCACCCAGCAATCATACAGCAAACTACTGCAAGCTGACATGCACCCGTACAGCACCGATGGCACACTGTTGGATATGGTGTTTGATAAAATTACACCACCAATAGAATCCTGCACACAGCACCGACGTCAGCCGTGCTGTCATTTCAGAATATTCTGCAAGCAGCCAGCACGTGAATCACACTTGTATACCTTCATACAAGCATGAAATACAGCAGCAATGATCTATGTGCCCATGGCAGCAGAGAGCTACCTGTGCCAGCTGTCTTCCCAGGTCAACGTGTGCCCCTCCCTCAGGCATCTCTATCCTTTCCTTCCTGATACTTCAGAGGAAAGCTGCCCCAAACGAAGAAGAGAGGTAGCAGGACCCTCATTGGTCTGAAAAACAAAAGTTATGAAAGACTTGTTGAATAAAATATGCTAACATATTTAGGACATCACTGAAGCGTTCCTATTTCAATACGATCAATATCTCTGTGCACAGATAGGACACATCAGCTATCCTGTGGCACCTTACAATTAACAGCAAGTTATTGTTTATTTATTTATTTATTTAAAAACTTTTCTATACCGTCGTTAAGTTAGATAACCATCACAACGGTTTACAGTAAGGCACGATAATGAAAATATGAGTGGTGTAGATTACAAATTAATCATGTGCCATCATAGTGCGGTAACAATTCTTCTCACAGGACAAGCAGGATGGTAGTCCTCACAAATGGGTGACATCGAGGATGGAGCCCTGTACGGAAAACTTTTCTGTCAAAGTTTCAACAAGCTTTGACTGACACTGGCACACTGGGTGCACTGAGCATGCCCAGCCTGCAATTATCCCTGTGAGCCACAGGTGTCTCCCTCAGTCTTCTTTTTTCCGCTCTGCAGTCAGCATAGCGGTTGGAGCTCTGTGAGGATTTTTTAACTAATTACCTCATGGAAACACTTAACTTTTCACTTCAAAAAACACTTTTCCCTGCACAGGTCTCCCTCCGCGTACGTTTTTACGACGCTCGGTGAGTACTAATTCTTATTTTTCGGTCGGTTCCTGTCACTATCTTAAGGCTGTTAACTGACTGAAGCCTTCCCTTCCCCCATTTTTCAGTTAGCTTTAAAACAGCTTGCGAGTATCTCTGTGACACTCTGCTTGCTTATGCTAGTGGGGTAGGGATTTTTTCCTTAACTTTAGGACCTCTGTAGCTTCAAGTCCTTCGTTCCCTGATACCCTCACGCAGTCGATACCCTATCGCTACACCGGGACCCTCCTAAACCGCCCTGGGCTTTTATATGTCATCAGCGCCCCTCCCCCCACGGTGCCCTGATGCCTTTATCCATGTTTTTTGCTTTTCAGTGCTACCAGGCTTTTTCCTCCTACGCACTGTTTTTTTTTCCTTGGGCTTCCTCGGTGCCGTCCCTACCCGGATGCATGCCATTGACGCACACGCTGTTAGTCACTGCCATGCATACTCGGGTCGCCGCCACCGCTGCCCGAGACACTTTTTAACGATCCCAGGGTCACTTCATCGATGCCACCCCCCCTTTTGGGGATGCCATCGATGCCCCATCCTCCCCACCGATGTCCAGCCCTTTTCCATCGGTGGGCATCGGTGCCACATCGATTCGTCGGTGGGCATCGATGCCGGATGGTCCCCATCGGTGGACATCGGTGCCGGATGGTCCCCATCGGTGGACATCGGTGCCGAATGGCTTGTCCGTCGATGGCATTGGTGCCGAATGGCCGTCCGTCGATGGCATCGGTGCCAGGTCCTTTTGCATCGATGGACACCGATGCCCAGGTGTTTCATCCATGGGCATCTATGTTAGAATGCATCCATCGAGGGCAGTCGATGCCAGGCTGCTCCCATCGGTGAAATTCGATGCCCAGGTGGGTCCCATCGGTGGGTATCCATGCCGGCTCGATTCCGTGGATGGGCGTTGATGCCAATGCCAGCCTTATGGCTGGCATCGATGCCCATGCCGATTCCAGGACTGGCGTTGATGCCGGGATGGAATTCATCGACTGGGAGATCCATGCCATCGATTCCATACGTGTCCATATCGATGCCACCGACACACGTGTCTGGGGCACCGATGCCATGTACACTTGGAAATCTGAGTCTGTCCAAATCGATACCGTCAACGTCTGTGGCCCTATAGTTGATGCCCGTGGCCATGCCACAAACGGCATAAATGCCCGCCTCCATGCATCGATGCCCTCGACACCTCCGTTTTCCTTCGGTGTCCTTGACGCCCTATTGATTCGACTTCGACTCAGTCGATGCCGGTATCTTTTTCAATAACGGCAATGTTTTTCGATTATTCGATTCCACATCGTTTCAAAGATACCTATGCCACTGCTGTCAGTGCCCGTCACTGTCATCATTCTCCTGGCCAGTCATCGACAATTTTTCATACCCATTTTGATGATATCCTCGAAGCCCCTTAGGTTGCCTTCAATATCGTCAATACCGACATAGCACCGCCACATAATACCCTCGCCTCCTCACATTGCTCCACGCTTTGGGTTCTTTTTTAAGCCCCGTATTAGCTTAAGACACTCCATTGTGTCAGGAGCAGAGCAGGCGTGCTGACAGTTCGTCATCGATCGCCTTCCAGGACGACGAGGGCTTCCATCTCAGCGCTGGGGAAAGACCGGGCCGAGCACCGTGGCACCCATCATCGCCGACATCGTGATCGTCCGCCGCTGATGCCATCCAGCACATCGGTGCCATCCTTCTCCAGGCTGGACAACGCTCGGGCAGAGCGACATCACCACTGCCATCAGCACTGTTCCTACAGTTTTGGCAGTCCTTGGTGATCCAGAACTTCCGGATCCAGGTCCGACAGCTTCTGCATTGGCGTCACGACACATCGAGCCGCTGGGACGAGGGAAGGGAACATGAGTTCCGTTAGGGCTCCTCTGTTCCTGGCGTGCCCCACCGTCAAGTGGTGTGGGACTATGGCCATCTGTTACACTTAGCAGTCTAAACGCCACTCACGCCTGGCCTGTCTCCTCTGTACCTGTGCCACCATACCGGGTTTCAGAGCGAGATGGACGTTTACGTCCCCGGCCTTACCCTCGAGGACTCCGGAGACCGTCGGAGTCAACAATCTTCACCGGCTCGTCTTGCGGCGATCCACGTCGGATGGTAAGTACCCGCTTCGGCGGCATTCCCATAGAGTTGTGTTCTCCCATTCGGACCGTGGTTCGAAAAGTTCTGGGTCATGTGCCTTTTAGAACTGTATTAGTGTCACATATCGCTATGTTAGCTACGTTAGCCACAATATCAGGAGAACCCCTCTATCTTCTTGGGATTGCAGCAGGGCTTCTTCTCTTGTCAGTAACAAGTCCCTGTGCCGACCAATGCTCTGACTCTTGGTTCCCTCCCAACCAAGGTCCAGCTGCATTGGCTGATCTGCTAAACATGAGATTCAGCAACCATTGCCCCACGTACAAGTCCACCTTGAGGCCTGGCCACAGGTCTCAGTGTCTCCTTGTACAGCATACAGAAATGCGGGTACCACTTACCGCTCACACACCTGCAGGAGCCTACATGATATCCTCCATTGGGACACCTCCTGGTCTCCCATCTGGTCAGATATCAGAGCGGCCACCCCACCTTGTACCAAAGTCCCGGTACACTCCCCCAGGCGCTACGAAGTGCAGAGGGGAGAAGGGAGGGGGGTTGGGGAGTTTTAATTGCACTATTCTTTCTTTTAACAGAAAATAGTTACTCTCCGCACATCCTGGACCTAAGAAAATCCAACTTTCTTTAGACGTCACAGGTACAATGGTATCTTTGGTTACCATCACTCCATACTGCAGTAAGTACATTATTTTAATGTTTCTATGTGCTTTATGGTGAGTCAACATTACAACCCCAAGCTCTGCCGCTGGCACCAGCTTCGGTAAGTGAACTGTCTCTTGCATCACTGTTGGTGAATGCTGTTTTCTCTGCGGAGTGTAACATCATTCATTTCCTTGCATAGACTACTGCTAACCACTTTCAGTACATGCAAGGAGCTCTCACTTTTTTCAGGACTCACTATACATTTACTAACTGGGATTACTGTCACTGCCATAAATCCCTTCTGTAACACTTCTGGACACCACAGTCTTAAGACCCTCTTGTCCAGCATGCGCACAGACATTCTGATACATTGTTATATGTCCCTGCACATATTTTCCATAACCTCAGCCTTCAACTTTTCATGGTTGGGCTATGGGGTTTCTTCCCACTATGCATTTTTCTCATAATTCAAAACTGCTATGGGTTATATTCAGTGACATTCTATACTCAATGGACCTAAGTGGTTTCATTGCTTTCGTCCCTGATTCTTATCCCAGTTCGAACTAGGACCTAGTCTCCTTCGACTCATGCTCGCAATTCCTTAGGGTTATAAAGTTTCTCCTGAAAGCTGTCAACCCATTATGCATCTATTGCACTCCAGCATAGTTTCTCATAAACTTCCTGGACGTTGCACCCATGAGTTATGCCCTTATGCCTTCCAATACTGCTTTTGCAACAATTCTTTGTGCATACAGACAGACAGCATAGGGACAATGTGCTTTCCAACTCATAAGCACGCATTACCTCTTAGTTGCTCTGCTAGACAGCTGCGCAGCTCTACCCTTGGCCCTTGTTCACTTTATGCGTCCTTGGGCCACATATCTAAGAGATTTAATGAACGCTCTATCAGACCTTCTCCACGTAGGTTCTATCCTCTCGAATGGTCTCAATTACATGTGTACAGGGCAAATCTTTTAACGCTGAGTTTAACTAAACTTTCCTCGGCGTCTGCATCATTCCATACGATGCACAGGTTCTGCTCCCTGCACATGTTTCCTATGCGTTCCCTTAGATGCCTTTTCTTCCATCAAAGGCCTCTTCAATATATCTCTTCTGCTGCCTCTCGTAGCCAGCATTCTTCTAATGTTGAACTGGGATGGGGTTCAGTATTCTTTTCCCCACTCCCTGACTGAGATCAGTATGCTTCCCATACTTCTCAATCCATCATATCAGTAACCTTTTATTCTCTCACCAGTCAGTCCCAAATCATAGACTTACTGATGTTCTTAGGTTCTGGTAGCGTCACAAAACCTTCTAAACATAAATCTTGCCGTTTAATATGGCAGGCTTTACCTCCTGACGCTAAAAAAAAAAAAAGAGGTATTATCCCTTTTACTTTTCCACCATTTTTTCTTACTCCCTCGGATTCTATTCTCCAGACATCCTCCACATAGATACACCTTTCTCTTAGGAGGTGTATCGTTTTGGGAGTTGGGTTCCCGTTTTCGGTAATCCTCTCTGAGTCGGCTTACCATGGATTATCCACTGATCAAGCCGCCTCTATTTCTCTAATCACGGAATGAACATATATATTCTCCTTATAAGTCTCATACATTCTACGTTTGAGCCTTTCCATTCCTCTCTTCCACAGTTTGGCAAGGGAACTTCTTTCCCTCTTAATGTCATTCCTGCTAGCAGGGTCCGTGAGTTATGCACTCTTTCCATACTCACCTGACTCCGTTCCTCTGCCACTGAGTAGTTCTACGCATTCAACTTTCTATCCTTTTCAGGTAGATGTTGTATCTCCTTTCCTCAGGAAATACTCTATTAATTTTTCCTAACCTCTCTCTCTCGCCCTAGGGAGAGACTGGGTTTTCCACATTCCTGGACAGTAATGCTGCGCTTACATTCTATCTACATTGCACTGCATTCCATGTGAATTCCACTTGACTCTTTCCTTCATGCAAGGGTCAAGCTGCTACTTCCAGTGGCCACACAGACCTAATCCTTCTGATTAAGTGGTCTATATTTCCTTTCCTACCAACAAGCAGACATTTCACTACAACACTGTGGGTATCCACATACTGTTGTGTCCGTCTTAGCCTTAACAGCTTCCCTTTGGTTACTGCTGCTTGTACTTTTTTATCAGGTTGCAGCCTGGAGTCCTCTCCATACCTTCGCAGCCTATTATTGCTTACATTTGACTAGCCGGCATGCTCCATGTTTGGCCAGTCCGCCTACTCTTACTTTTTTCAATTCACTACCCAACATCCTTCCACGAACCCATTATGGTGTTGCGGATGCCCTCCGTTCCCATTTCCACCTCAGTCGTTACGCCTTTGCGCATCTGTGGTGTATCTGGTGCATTCCCGGGCATCCTCAGCTCGGTACTCACCCATTTGTGAGGACTACCATCCTGCTTGTCCTGTGAGAAAGCAAATGTTGCTTACCTGATGTAACAGGTGTTCTCACAGGACAGCAGGATGTTAGTCCTCACGAAACCCGCCCGCCACCCCGCGGAGTTGGGTCTGTATACTTTTATTTTAGTTTCGCTTGCGCTTTTTAGCTATAAGACGAGACTGAGGGAGACACCTGTGGCTCACAGGGATAATTGCAGGCTGGGCATGCTCAGTGCACCCAGTGTGCTAGTGTCAGTCAAAGCTTGTTGAAACTTTGACAGAAAAGTTTTCCGTACAGGGCTCCATCCTCGATGTCACCCATTTGTGAGGACTAACATCCTGCTGTCCTGTGAGAACACCTGTTACATCAGGTAAGCAACATTTGCTATTTCAATAAACTATGTGTGTAAATTAAGCTTGTCTGTTGGGAACATATTAAGCGGATTGAATTTAACATTAATGTGCATTTGTAGCTTACAAGTAACAACTTCTAGTGTGGTGCGTCCTTATCAATCAACTGCTTTTCTCCTTCTCTTTATAAAAAGCTTGTTTAAAGAGCCAGGTTTTCAGATTGGTTTTTAATATTTTGAAGTTTCTCTGCAGCCTTATTTCGAGTGGCATGGTGTTCCATAGCACGGGGCCTGCCAGTGAAAGTGCTCTCTCCCTAACTTGCGTGAGGCGGGCTGTTTTGACAGAGGGAACAGTTAGTAGAGCCTTATTAGCAGGTTTCTTTGCGGGACATGTATGCGCAGTGCAGTGCTGAGCATTTCAACTTTTTCATCGTGGATTAGTTTATGAATTATACATAAAGCCTTATATTGAATCCTTTGTTCAATTGGGAGCCAGTGTAAATCAGCGAGCGTTCCTGTAATGTGTTCATTCTTTTTTTTACCAGTCAAAATTCTAGCAGCCGAGTTTTGTAATATTTGTAGTGGCCGGATTGTAGATTGTGGTAGTCCTAAAAGTAGTGAGTTGCAGTAGTCTGTACTTGCGAATATCATTGCCTGCAGAACTGTGTGGAAATTGTTTAGCGTTAGTAAAGGTTTTAGTCTTCTCAGGATCATTAGTTTCGCATATCCTTCTTTTATTTTCAATGAGATGTGTTGTTTCATGTTTAGTTCAGGGTCAATTATTACTCCTAGATTTCGTTCTTTTGTTGCTAGCTCAATGGTTTGGTTGTTTTTAATTGTGACTGCTGGTTGAATTTGATGTATGTTTTTACGTTCAAGGTGTAAAAATTCCGTTTTGTCGATGTTTATTATCAGTTCCATCTGATTTAAGAGCTGTTTAAATATCTCAAGATACATATTGGCAAGTTTCATTGTATCTTCAATGGTGTTTACAATTGGCAGCAGTAACTGTATATCGTCTGCGTATAAGTAATGTGTGATTCCAAGTCCCGCTAGTAGGTGACATACCGGGAGAAGATAAATGTTAAAGAGTGTTGCCGCCAGGGCTGATCCCTGTGGGACACCGGTTAGCAGTGTGACTTTGTCTGAGAGTGGATTATTGATTTGTACCTGAAAACATCTATTGTTTAGATATGATTCAAACCATTTTATTGTTTTATTAGCGAGACCTATTTCTTTCAATCTATTGAGTAGAATTTTGTGATTTGCTGTGTCTAATGCTGCGGAGAGATCTAATAGAACTAGAATGTAGTGTGTTCCTGTATCAAAACCTCTTAGGATATTAACAGATAAAGCTAATAACAGAGTTTCAGTACTGTAATGTTTGCGAAACCCATGTTGGGTTGGGTAGAATATGTTATTACATTCTATATGTTTAGACAATTGTTTTTGTACTGTTTTTTTGATTAGTTTGGCTAGTAAGGGTAAGTTTGAGACTGGTCTATAGTTATTGGGAACTAGTGGGTCAAGGTTCTTTTTCTTAATTATTGGTTTAATAATGGCTCCTTTCAGGGTATCTGGCATTACTCCTTCATCAAGTGAGAGGTTGATTATCTTAGTTAGGGTTGGGGATATTGTGTTGGTTAGTTTTTTTAGTTCGGTAATGGGAATGGTGTCAATTACGTGGGTGGCAGGGTTCATTTGATTTATTAGTTTCTCAACTTCATCTTGTGATACTTCTTCAAATTCTGACCAGTTACTAACGTCTCTAGTGGGCATTTTAATCTCTTGTTTTGTGGTGTTAGGGATATTTTGTCTCAGGTTCTCGATTTTCTCTTTAAAGAATTGAGCTACTTCATTGCATTGGTTCTCTTGTAGTGTTGGGTGGTTGTTTGTATTGTCAGTAGTTAGATTCTTTACTATGTTAAATAGGGATCTGGCATTATTTGAAAATTTTTCTATTTTGGAGCTGTAGTATTTTTTTTTGGTGTCTAAAATTGTTTTTTTGTAGAATGCAAGTTGTTTCCTGTACTTTGTTAAATTTCCAGAAGTTTTGTTATTTTTCCATTCTTTTTCTTTCTTTCTAAGGCATCGTTTTATTTTCTTGATTTGTTCACTATACCATGGACTATTTTGCTTTGATTCTTTTATGTGGGCCAATTGTATAGGGTTTAGTTCATTAGCCAAGGTAGTGGTTCTATTTAACCAGTCAGTTGTTGCGTTGTGGCTATTTGTGTAGTTAACCTTAAACAGAATTGCACTTTTGAAGTTGGAAGGAAGAGCCTCCAGAATATCTACTTGGTGACCACATACAGGTTTATGACAACCAGCTGGAGAAAGGTTGGAAGAGCTATGGGTGTTGCTGCATTTTTGGTTGTTCAGTCAGGCAATGATTAAATCTATATTAGTCCTGCGGGAATTCTTCACTACTGTGGAGTGCAGAATTCCCGCAGAATTCCCCTCCTATGCGGCTGTGCAGAAACTGCACAGAATTTGGAAGGCTTCTTGCGTGTCGTGAGCAGAGAGCATCCCACTTGCAGTGAAGATGGAGCAGGCCCCAGTGAGAGTGAGTCTGTCTGTGTGTGCAAGCTTGTGAGCCTGGGGGGGTGAGAGAGAGCATGTGTGAGGGTGTGTGTATGTGTGAGAAAGAGAACCTTGTGAAGGGATGTGTGTGTCAGAGAAAGAGAGAGGACCCCTATATGTAGGGGGGGGGGGTAAGTGAGAGAGGGTGAGTAAGAGAGGGAGCCAGTATGCAGGGGTGTGTGAGAGACATAGGTAGTCTGTGTGAGGGTGTATGCGTGAGAGAGAAAGGGAGCCTGTGTGGTTGGGTGTGAAAGAGAGAGAGAGAGCCTGTGTGAGGGTGTGTGTGTATGTGCATGAGAAAGAAAGAGGGAGCCTGTATGAGGGGATGTATGTGTGCATGAGTGAGAGAGGAAGCCTATATGAAGGGGTGTGTATGTGCACTAAAGAGAGGGAGATTGTGTGTGTGTGAGACAGAGAGAGGGACAGAGGGAGCCTGTGTGAGGAGCAGTACTGAGAGAAGGGTCAAACTCTGGGAGTGGAGATAGAGTGGAAGGGATTGAGCCTAGAGGTGAAGGGGAGAGATAGTGGCAGGTGGAGGAGTTGGGGCCTGAGAGGGCAAAGTGAAAGGAGACTGGCCAGGGGAGTAGGGAGAGCGAGTGGAAGGGACACTCTTACAGTAAACTTCTAGAGAAATTCTGCTCAAAATATTTAAAACTCTGCATCTCTAAGTAATAACGTCTTTCTGTATTACATTTTAAATTAATTACTTAAAGACTGTCATCTATATTGTGTTATTTTGACCAATATAGAGTATGCAGAATTTTGCGGAATTTTAAGTTTTTGTGTGCAGAATTTTAACATTTTTTGCGCAGAATTCCCCCAGGAGTATTATATGGAGGGAGCATCTTGAGAGTCCATAGATAACCACAAGGGTGGTGGAGCAGAGAAACTTTATCCATTTCACAATATTTCATAGAGTGATACTGATTATGGATAAGATGCAGGACATGATTTAGCCTAAGTAAGATGGATTTGTCATTGATGTACATCGCCCTCTTGTATTAACATTGTAGGAGATGTTGCACCTCCCATAGAATCTTTTTGTCCCAGTCTGGATTTGGAAGAACTGATAGACCAAAATGTATGACTAGGATTCACCTAACCCGACCTCTCATCTCCCAGTTGGGTGAGCAGTTACATGATGTGGTGCACACTCACAGCTTATCTTCCCTCCGGCTTCTGACTCCTTCCCGAGGATCACAATCAGTCCTTTATCCCCAGTGCTTTCTAGATGCCATGGTTGCCTACATACCTGACTAAACTGAATACCGATATATTCAGCGAGATAGGGTTGGTGGAAAGTGATATATCACTTTGTTTCCTTCACATGGCAAAGAGTTAATGAGGGCTATGCATATTGTCATGAAACTAATAATGTATTATGTGTTTCTAAGCAGGGTTTATTCTGTTTCTCTGAGATATACAGAGCCTCTGAGTTGCTCTTTTTAAGCAAAAGACGTCATTATTTTTATGTACCAAACTCACTGAATTTCATTTTGACATATATTTTTTTTTCTGAGTCACAAATTTGAATGAATCCAGCTCAAAGTGCTCAGATGATGACTAGAGCTATGTCTAGTTTATAAACTATAAAAAAGAGATTATATTATTTCTGATATCTTGTCTTTTTTTTTCCAGCAGTAACATTGGAGTTTTCTTTTGTGGACCCAAGGATCTCTCCAAAATCCTACGCAAGACGTGCACTTTCTATTCATCGGTTAATCCGAGGGGTGTTTATTTCCACTTCAATAAGGAGAGTTTCTAAACCCAAGGCCGAAGCTGTAAAAATGAAATGATTTGCACATTAGTCAGTACTGGATATTCAGTAGAACTTTAGCGCAGTGATTTACCCACACAGACATAGCCAGACAGCACTGAAGATCAGCACTGGCCGGATAACTTTTACAGTCCTGCCTCTTGTCCTCCAGATCGATTTTAGCCAGATGATGACATACTCAGCTAACATTTTGCCACTGAGGCAGGAAATTTAAAATTCAGGATTTTTACGGGCATCTCAAAAGTTACCTGGACAGCCTCATTGTATTTTCCATCCAGGACTATTGAAAGAAAATATGCAAAACATTTATGCCTGGGTAAAGAGATTAAGCATGAAGGCAGTCATCATTCCAGTCACTTGTACTGGTTCATCCAATAAATAAAAAATTCTCTGGTACAGGAAGTCAAAAATCTCGCCATCTCTTCCCAAGATGCAGGTTTTAGCCTGTAGTGAAAAGTTGTATTAGTCCTGGAGAAAAATAAATTATTTGTAAGCTGTGATATCTTTTACTGTACCAACGTAAGAATTATCCAAACATGTAGTACATGAGGTTTCGAGATAGCTCTCTTCTGTTAGCTAACCTGTGCGAAATGCTGCATTTCTTAAATTTAAACAAGTAGGATTTTTAGAGCAATTGTAGTTGTGCTTTTCTCTAAAAATGTGAGAGTGCTTGAAAAGTTCATATATCTAAGTGAATGAATTCAGTAACCTGGTGTCTGTGACCATTCACGTAGTGCCATTAACTTTTTATGTTTCCCTTGCACTTCTGTTAAGTTAGAGGATGAACTTACGCTATTTATAAAATGCATTTTCCTTCTCACTTAGAGGAAATGAATACTTTTTTATTTTATTTTTGTTTCTTGGCATTTGATAATTCGCTTGTATACCAGAGGCCAGTTGAGCAGAATAAAAATTCAGCACTTCCAGCAATAATAAGAGCACATCCACATAAACAGAAAGAATAGTCCATGTCCGGTCAGACTGTTACACAAGTGCATTATAATCCCCTCAAACCTTCTGCCCCCAGTCCCCCCACACATACTTCCCAATACTTCATCAGTAACCCATTAAAAAAGCGAAAGTCGAGCACCCAGCCTTGAAGCTCAGTCATTACACTTCCTCTCAATGGGACTAATCTTGCTTGAAAGCCTAACACATTTAATTGAACTCTTACCAAAGAGCCAGACATTCAGTTTTATTCTAAATCCCAAGTCGTTTCCTCCTACTCGGAGAGTATGTACCACCAAATTCCAAATTTCTGGGGTGTAGCTAGGAAATCCTGAATGCCTTGAACATGTTAGTCTCTCCACTAGTAAAGGTGACGTCATAAGCAGCTGTTGCTGTGACAGTTTCAGTGTCCTGGTTGGGTTGTTTTTTTTATCAGACCTGGAGGTCTGCAAGACGTGGTGAGCTGGGGTGGATGTACTTCTCTTGGCTCTAGGTGTCATCCCCTGAAAATCGCGTGAAATCGGTTGCATCTGAGATTAAAGGGGGCGCACATTTTGGCTGGGCTTGAACAGGCTATGTCAATTGACAAGTATATGCAGAAACTGTCGCCGATTATGCCCTTGAAAGGGGAAAAAAGAAAGAGAGAAAGTGCAGGTCCTGGCAGAAAAGTTGGCCGCCAACGCAGAGAAACAGATCAGTTTTCCAGGTAACAATGAAGCAATAGCGGAATTAACAGCTGTTACGATGCTGCTCGTGGAGCCCATCCCACGAGCAGCCTCTCACCCTGCCCCGACGCCACCACTGCTGTTGTTCTAATGCGGCCTGGCCGCCGCTGATGCCATGCTCCATGGCCCAGAAAGCCGCTGTCTTCACTGCCGGATCAGCTTGGATGCCGCCGACGCTTGTCTTGCAGCGGATCCATCACCGCTCCTGCATAGCCCCAAGCTGCTGCTGCTGCTGCTGCTGTTGCTTCTTGTTCTTGAGCAGCAGGAAAGCCACTCCTCCTTTCATGTTTGCGGCCCTAGTGCCACCGCTGGGATGCCTCATCTTCATGGCAGGAATTCTTGTGTCAACACCTCAGTCCGATGGTCCTTATTCTTCAGCTGTTTCAACTTTTCACTATGCTACAGACCCGCTTCTAAGAATATCTGGGCAGATGCCCTATCCTGTATCACGGAGACACGCCTAATCCACCTCAATACATCTTAGAACCAGCCAAGGTTCTCATTGCCACCACAGACGTGGTCCCTATTGGTAAAACCGTGGTTCCAATCCACCTACGAAAGAAGGTTCTATCATGGGCACACGATTCTCTGACTGCAGGACACCCTGGTAAGACTCAAACTTTGGAACTATTAACCAGATACTACTGGTGGCCTCAAGTCAAGAAAGACGTTCAGCTGTATGTCAGTTCCTGCCCCACCTGTGCTAGGCAGAAACCCTTGCCTGGTTGTCCACAGCCGTTACCCATTCCAACAGAGCCATGGACTCATCTTTCTACTGACTTTATAGTAGACCTACCACTGTTTGATGGGAAGACTGTGGTATGAGTTACAGTTGATAGATTTTCTAAAATGGCTCACTTCGTGCCTCTACCTAAGCTGCAAACTGCACCAGAACTAGCACAACTCTTCACCCAACATATATTTCGTATACATGGACTTCCGCTTCATAAAGCCTCCGACCGTGGCTCACAATTTACTGCAAAGTATTGGAAAGCACTATGTAAGACGTTCGGGGTCTGGTTGGGCTTTACTTCTTCCTTCCATCTGCAGGGCAATGGTCAAGCGGAACACACTAATCGGTCTTTAAAAGCCTTTCTCCGAGCATTCATAGGTGATAAACAAGACGACTGGGTGGCCCTATTACTCTGGGCAGAATTCTCGTATAACCACCATTGTCATTCAGCTACCGGACTTTCCCCTTTCCAACTGGTTTATGGGAAACAACTCAAGCCTCCTCTGCCCCTGCCTCTGACAGTACCATCTTCGACAGCGCAACTTATGGCCCAACAGCTGCAAGACCTTTGGGAATCCACACAGACCAAGTTGCAGCAGACGGCCGCTTCTGCAAAAAGATATACAGATAAGCATCAGCGTCCTGCTCCTGTATTCTCTCCTGGAGACAAAATCTGGTTAAGCACCAAACACATTGGTCTGCGGATCCCATCCATGCGCTAGCTCCTAAGTACATTGGTCCATTTGTTGTCACAGAGCGAGTGGGCACAGTTTCTTATCGCTTACGCCTCCCGTCCACTCTAAGGATTTACAATGTATTCCATGTGTCCTTACTCAAATGTTTTGTCGGTCTTCCACAACAAAGCGCCTGAACCTTCCAAGACCAAGTGCGAGATGTCTTAGACGTACGCTTCCATCATAGGAGATGGGAGTATCTTCTCTCTTGGGAGGGGTGTGGACCTGAGGAGAACACCTGGGAACCTGCTTCCAACATTTTAAGAACATAAGAACATAAGAAAATGCCATACTGGGTCAGACCATCAAGCCCAGCATCCTGCCACTGGCCACTGTTTCCAACAGTGGCCAATCCAGGCCATAAGAACCTGGCAAGTACCCAAAAACTAAGTTTATTCCATGTAACCATTGCTAATGGCAGTGGCTATTCTCTAAGTGAACTTAATAGCAGGTAATGGACTTCTCCTCCAAGAACTTATCCAATCCTTTTTTAAACACAGCTATACTAACTGCACTAACCACATCCTCTGGCAACAAATTCCAGAGTTTAATTGTGCGTTGAGTAAAAAAGAACTTTCTCCGATTAGTTTTAAATGTGCCCCATGCTAACTTCATTTTGGACAAAGCTCTTCTCCACAGATTCCACCTGGATCATCCTGCTAAGCATAGACCCCGGGGAAGGGGCGTAGGAGGGGGTACTGTTACGGCTCCAGCCCGCAGAGCTCCGTGGCCGGTCCATCTCCCTATCTCGGGGCTGCTCCTGCTGACCACGGTGTCCTCCGTGCCTGTCCGGGCCTTGTTGGGGCCTTCCCGCAGTGCTCCCTCCATGAGGGAGTCACTGCCGACTCTCTGCCACTGGCTCCGCCCCTTAGGTGCGCACGCGCAGGGGCTGGGAATTTAAAGGGAAACTTAGCTCCACTACGGGGAATGACGGCAGACACCTTCAGACATTTAAACCCGGTTGTGAGTCCCACTCTTTGCCTTGCAACGGGTCTTCTCATTTGAGAGTGAGTTGCTGTTCCTGCCATTCCAACTTGTTCTTGATTCCTGCTCCATTCCAGCTTGTTCCTGATTCCTGCTCTGCTCCAGCTTGTTCCTGACTCCTGCTCCACTCCAGCTTGTTCCTGATCCCTACTCCCTCCACGTCTGGTCGTAGCTCCTGTTACTCCCTTGGCTTGTCTCTCTGGCTCCTGACCTTGGTACGTTCTCTGGACTTCTTGTTTCACTGCCCGTCTTGACCTCTGGCTTGTCTCTGGTTTCCCTTGCCTGCCGCCTGCCCAGACTACTGGTCCATGTCCTCGTACTGCACTGCTGCTGCCTGCCATGACATCTAGACTTCTTCTGGTTTCCCATCATTTCCGCTTGCCTCGACTTGGACAGTTTTTCTGATTCCTGTTTCGCCTCCAGGCTACGAGCCTCGCTGCGGGCCTTCCCTCAGCTGATCCACTTCATCCTCTAGCCGGCTCAAGGGTCCACTACTCAACATATACATCCTACAATAGATCCCCTTCTAAGAAAAATTGAGGTGGATAATACTATTCATGGCCCTAGCAAGGATAGGCATGCATTTAAAATCATGACCTTTGTAGGTGACATCCTTGTATTCTTCACTGACCCCAAGGAGTTGTTAAGGAGAATATCACAACATCAACTCAATTTTAGGGCATTTGCAGGATTGAAAATTAATCAAGATAAGTCAGAGGTATTAGATGTTCTGGGAACTCTGAGAGATGTTTGGGTGGGAGATTTCCCATTACGTTGGGTGGAAAGTGAGATGACGTATCTGGGGATAAAGGTTCCAGCTGACATTGGCAAAATATATGATGCTTATGTTAAGACTTTGCGGAACATGGAGAATTCTCTTCACAAATGGTGAGATCCCCCTCTTTTGTTCATAGGTACAATTAATCAAATAAAAATGATGGAGGTCCCTAAATGGCTATATGTATTACAAATGCTTCCCATCTGTTAAGTAAGAAAGATCTAGGAGAAATTAACAAGAAGATGAGAAAATGTCTTTAGTCAGGGAAGAAGACGAGAATCATTAGATTCACTGATGAGGCCTACATCTAGGGGAGACCTGAAATGCCCTAATTTTCAGATTTATAACTTACCATGCGTGTTAAGACATTTACATGATTGGTTGTTCCAGACCTCTAGATATGCCTCTTGTGAACTTGTACAAGGCTGGCTAAGCCCCTTCTCATTGAGTTCATTGATTCAAATTACAGAGAAAGCCCACCTGCTCCTGTCCTCCTGCAGAGCAGCATGGTTGTTTTTATGTAAATTCCTGTTATGAGCAGGCAGTGTGTCCCTACTCTCTATACAGGCTAACCCACAGTTTCTTCCTGAAATGGAAAATCAAGTTTTTAACATGTGGCGCCTAAAAGGTCTTAAGCAGGTTCGCCAATTATTTTGGGAGGATGCTATTGTAACTCAGAGTTTTCTGGAACTGCAATACAGATACTAGCTGCAGCATAAAGACTTTTAGGCTTACTTTCAAGTTGACACTATGTCTCCAAATTGCTACAAAATAACCCTGAGCTCTATAGACTTGGTTTATTGGAAGAGATTTTGGTGGTGAGCAAAAACGAAAACTGTCTTGAGCCTGGCTCAATAGAACATTACTGAATGCTCAGTCAGGGGATCCTCCAGTTCAGATCATTAACAAATGGAGTAAATGGCCGATTCTTAACTTTACCACACAAGCATTAAGGGAAGAGGAATAGTCTAGCGGTTAGAGCAGTGGGCTATGCATGAGGAGGTCAGGGTTCAAATCCCACTGTCACTTGTTGTGACCTTGGGCAAGTCACTTTATCCTCCATGGCCTCAGGGAAAATACCTACAGTACCTGAATGTCAACAAACATCCCTCCACCCATCCACACATGGACCCAATTCACACCTGTTGCATCTACTGAAATTGAACCCATCATCAAAAAAACCAACCCAGCTTCCCACCCCGTAGACTCCATCCCCATCAAAACCCTAAAACTCATCAAAGAGATTATTGTCAAACCAATAACACAAATCATCAACCTATCTCTTGAGCAAGGAATCTTCCCAGACAAACTCAAAAACGCCATCATCAAACCAATCATCAAAAAACCGCAACTCGACAAATCAGATCCTGCAAACTACAGACCAGTCTCCAACCTCCCATTCCTAGCAAAAATCATCGAGAAAACTGTCAACAATCAACTTACAGACCACCTTGACGCCCACAATTTTCTCCACCCAACACAGCACGGCTTCAGAAAATTCTACAGCACAGAGACTCTCCTCCTCGCTCTCACCGACACCATCCTAAGAGGTCGTGACAGTGGCAAAACATTCCTCCTGATACTCCTTGATATATCAGCCGCCTTTGACACCATCAACCACAGAACACTCCTCACCAGGCTTAAAGAAATCGGTCTTCAAGACACTACACTCAATTGGTTCAAATCCTACCTCACTAACAGATCCTTCATTGTCAAGACAAACTCATCTGAATCCTCCCAAGTGCCCCTCACCCATGGCGTTCCTCAAGGTTCTTCACTATCCTCAACCCTCTTCAACATCTACCTCCTCCCACTATGCAAATACCTCTCAGATGCCAACCTCACCTACTTTGTCTATGCAGATGACATACAAATTCTACTCCCCATAACCAAGTCCATTGAACTCACCATGGAAAAATGGAACAAACTCAGTTCAAAACTATCACATCTGCTATCCCAACTATCTCTCTGCCTCAACCAAGCCAAAACAGAAATCATTCACATCCATGACGACCGTCCCTCTTCTCCTCTCGAGAGCACCCCCTCAAACAACCCAGGGAGCTCAAACAATCCTGGGATGCCAAACTTATCAAGAACCTCACTCACACCATCCACAAAAAACCTAGGAGTAACAATCGACAGCCAACTCAACTTTAAACGACACATCTCCAATACAATCAAAGATGGATTTTTCAAGCTTCAAACACTTAAAAAACTCAAACCCCTCCTCCAACAGCACGATTTCCGAACAGTACTTCAATCAATTATTTTCTCAAAACTCGACTACTGCAACTCCCTCCTCATTGGACTACCAGAAATCCACATCAAACCCCTCCAAGTCCTACAAAACGCCGCCGCCAGAATTATCACCAACCACAGAAAATCCTCCCACATCACACCCACTCTCAAAGATCTCCACTGGCTGCCCATCACACAAAGAATCCAGTATAAAACCCTCACCCTTATACACAAAAAAATAAACAACAACAAAATGGTCTGGCTAAACAATACTATCCGACCATACACCACACAAAGAAATCTCAGATCCTCCAACACAGGTCTCCTCTCCATCCCAAATCTCAAAAATGCTCACCTCATTACAACACGCAAACGAGCCATTTCAATAGCTGGCCCTACCCTATGGAACTCCCTCCCCACACATCTCAGAAACGAACCCTCACCACAAGTCTTTAAAAAACAGCTAAAAACATGGCTGTTCTTGAAAGCCTTCCCTCCGGATTCCCAAACTCCTCAAATGCATGTTCTTGAAAACCTTCCCACATGACTCCTAACATGCACTACCGCATAACACCCCCCCTCACAACCACCCCCTCCTCTCACAACCACCCCCTCACAACCACCCCCTCCTTTTCCCCCCCAAACCCCCATAGCCTCTGACACCAGATCTAATCCTAACCAAGTCATACTGTATATATTGTATATAGGATATATGCTACAAATTTATACACACATTCTTTTGTATTCATATGTTACAATGTTTTTACTGCAATAGTTTAATTGTTATCTTGTTAAATGTAAAATAGGGCAGATCCTGCCCTATTCAACCTGTTATCTGGAAACCGATGTGATATCTCGATCGAATGTCGGTATACAAAATAAATAAATAAATAAATAAATAAAATGTAAACTGATGTGAAATCTCAGATCGAATGTCAGTATATAAATGAAGCCAACATTATTAAGAAAATAAACAGAACAGAAAATGTAATATTAAGGGAAACAATTTAAATTCTTCTGTCAGATTATATTTGTTTCAGGAGAATGCATTTAAAGCTACAATATGCACTTCACTCATATGCCAGAAATGTGCTCATGGGATAGGGGATTACTTTCATGGTTTCTGGCAATGACCCAAGATTCGGGAGTTCTGGTCCCAGATTCAAATTTTTGTTGAAATTATTTGGAAAATGGGTTTGGCTTCCGATCCCAGGCTTGGATTTTTGGTATCTAGGATGATGCCTCCACTACACTGGGTTCTGATAAAAAGCTATTTTTGGATAAAGCTACCATGGTTGCAAAAAAGACTATAGTATTTACATGCGTAGGGACTAATAGCCCTAACCTTATTCAACGGGAAGTGAGCAAGGTTAAACTTCTTACCTTTGAATATTTAACTGCTAAGTCTATATCTTAGACTCATCAGGAGGCTTGGATGCAGATCTGGCAAGATTTTTGGAAATGTTATCTCCATTGGTGAGAAATACTGGGCCGGATTTTCAAACGTTTACGCGCATAACCGGCCTATTTTCAAAAGGCCCGGCGACGTGCATAAAGCCCCGGGACACGTGTAAGTCCCGGAGCAGGGCGGGGGCGTGGCCAGAGGCCTCTGCATGGCCGCTGGGCTGGGGATCGCGCGCCGGCAGTTGGCCGGCATGCGCAACTTACTTCAGCCCCACGGCTAAAGTAAGTTTTAAAACAGAAAAAAGAAAGCAACAAAGGTAGGGGGAAAGGGGAGGGAAGGGAAGGTGGGGTGGGAGGGTAAGGAAGTTCCCTCCGATTTCGGAGCGGCCTGGGAGGGAACAGGGGAAGGCAGCAGGGCTCGGATAGGGCTCGGCGCGCGCAAGGTACACAATTGTGTACCTCCTTGCGCGTGCCGACCCCGGATTTTATAACAAGCGAGCGTCAGGTAGCGCGCGCACATGTAGGCCACACCCGATTGTTTTACAATACAGCCCACTGTCTTTAACTTGTGAAACATGCTGTCTTTTTTTATTCCAAGACAAGACTCTTGTACAGAAAATTCGATGTCTAAATATGAATAAAGAAAATTATTTCATAGTAATGAAATACACATTCCAAGTCATACAAAATATTACAGAGGCGGAAATGGGAGCGTTCTTCAATATTAGAAACCCATATCTAAGTAAAGACTGGCACATCGAATAGAGCAACAACCAATTCCAATTCCTTACACCAACCCTGAAACGGGTGCTTCTAGGGAGCGTGCCACTAAGAACGCTCCAAGGTGCTCCGGTTCCTGAAAAACATAATTATCATTCATGTATTTGACACAACATTTGCAAGGATAGTTTAGAGTGAATCTAGCTCCCAGCTTAACTACATCAGGACGCATCACAAGGAATTATTTTCGGCATGTTTGTGTAACTTTAATTACTTCTAGAAAAATCCAAATAGGATAGCCATAAAAAGGAATGTGTTTATTTCTAAAGAAAAGTCTCATGATGTGATTACGTTCCGATAGAAATGCAAATGATATAAGTAATGGTTTTCTAGAGTCAATCCCTGTTTCCTGCGACATCTCCAAAATATTTGTTAAATCCAACATTGATGTTTGTCCTCCTGGGGGGTTCTGTTCTTCTGCTTGATTACGCTGCTGCAGATAATACACTTTACCTATCACTGGTAAAGCTGTGTCAGGGATTTTTAAGATTTGCTTCATGTAAATCTTGAAGAGTTCTAAGGGTGAAATCGATCTTATTACTGGAAAGTTCAATATTCTCAAGTTATGTGCTCTCAGTGCATTTTCAACCACCTCTAATCTTTTATTAATGATTTTTTCAGATGTAATCAGCTTTTGTTGAATATTTTCCTTAGTGGCAGTCCTTCTGTTGTCCAGGTCTTCCATCTTCCTATTAAAGATTGATATTAAATTATTACTTAGAACTGTCTGGTTTCTTGTATCCAGTGTTACCTGAGACAGCATTTTTATTGAATTATCAATTGACATCAATACAGTCCAAATCCCATCCATAGTTATGTTTTCAGGCCTTGGTGTTATTGAGCTCACTCTTAGAGCTCTCAGTTGGGCCTCTCCTGCTCCCAACTCAGTTTCTCTGCTCACCCCTTGTGTTCCTGCTTCGTCATAAACCGACGGCGTGGAGGCCAGGGAAGCCATCGTTGTTATTTCTACTCCTCCTCCTTGGCTCAAATCTCCCCGCAGCTGCAGCTCGCGGGTGTCTCCCGGGCTTTCTTCCTGCTCGGCTGTGCTGCTGCCTTCCCGGATCAACGCCGGGTCTACCACCGCTTCCTCCGAAGCTGGGGAAGGTACATCGGACTTCCCGGGGTGAGCGGGTCTGCTCGGCTCTCTGGGGCTAAGAGTGACATCATAGGTCAAGGGGGACGGCGTGCGCTCCACCGTCGTTCCCCCAGCGACCGAGCTCTCCGGTGATGAGGTTATGTCACCTGTGAAAAAACCACCGATTTGAGGCTGTCGAGGGTCGACTAAGGGTGAGTTAACATTCGCTCCCCTTAGTCTTCCCTTTCTCTTAGTATGAGGCATCTTCCGCAACTCTCACGGCAAAGAAAATAATTTTAAGGAAACAAGCCTCTCCAACGATGTTCTCCACACATCTATTCGGCGGCCATCTTGCCTCCTAAACATGCTGTCTTTAAATGTGCAAGACATACTTTTCTTAAATTTGTGAATAATATCATTCTCTTTTGGTGATGATATAATATTCTTTATTATATAAAGAGTTAACACACCTCCAGCCCCAGTCTCAGTAACTCCTGAAAAGGTCTGACATGTCAGATGCGAAAGACGAAGCTCAGAATATGGACTCACTTAGGGGTAGATTTTTAAACCTACGTGAACGCATCCATGTGCACGTGCTTCCTGGCGCGCACACATGGACACGCCGATTTTATAACATGCGCGCGCATAAAATCTGGGGGACACGCACATATGCGCGCCGGATTTTATAATCCACGCGTGCAGCACGTGCAAAGAGGGGGAAATTATGAAATTTCCATGCGGCGACGCATCCCGGCCTTCTCCAGTTCCATCCCAGTCCGTTCCAATTAAGGAGCGGACTGGGAGGAAACTTGCCCATCCCCCTACCTAACCTCCCTTCCCTTCCCCTCTCCTCTCCTCCCCACCCCCTAAACCCTACCTTTTTCCTTTTTTTTTTTCCAGTACTTACTTCAGGGCCCGACCTGAAGTAAGTTGCGCGCACCGGCACGCGAGGCTCAGGGACAGCGATGAATGGCACTGTCCTAGCCCGCCCAGAAAACGCCCCCAGGCCCACCCCGTCAAAGAGACCCTGCAGGTCTGCACGTAACAGGGGTTACGCGCAGGGCACGCACGAGGTCCAACCACGCACATAACCCCCGTTTTCACATGCGCAACTTTCTGAAAATCTACCCGTTAATTGGTTTGTCAGATGATAAGGTTAGTAAAGCACTCAGTTTACTGGATTGTTTTGTTTTGTTTCAATCTTAATCTCACTCTGGATATTAGAGAATTCCGGCAGAGGAGGGGGGGGGACTGGGGAGAAAACCCAGACAGAGTGCAGGATAACTTATCTGTACCCATGCACATCTATGATGTCTATTCTTTCAAATATGTTATATGCTCATGGTGGAGTTGTTGCTGTTTATATAATTGGTTCTGAAACTCTCTGTTAAAATCAATAAACAGGTTTTATATTAAAAAAAAAAAATTGTCATGCAGTTCATTAATATTTTATTCGTGTTAGACTAACTTTGCTTTGCAGTATTGGCATCATGCATGAGCATTGCCCAGATTGCACAATAATTCAGTTTTAACTGCACTAAATGCTGAATTCGGTGTTTACTTTGTGTTGCTACATTATTACAGCTTTGTAAATAGGCCCCTTAAAGATTCTGGGTAAAAATTGCCTCTCTTGTGCATATTAAGAAAAAGTAAAGTGAATGCAATTTTGCTACGCATTTGCTTCATATTCTTGAATTTTCTAAGCCTTGCTGCAGAATCTATCCCATCCAGGGTGCAGAGTTTCACTTGTAGCTTTAGCTACTTTCTGTTCCATAATATATATTAAATTCTGCAGTGCAAAAGCCTCACCAAGGCTTCCAAAGTTCTCTGTTGTTGCTTGAAGCTACATAGTATAGAATTTGCATGCCCTGATGCTTGAAAGCTAAAGATCATTCATTTAACATGGAGCAAGAGTGCCACCCAGTGGCTGGGTTAGTTACACTTCATACTGTCTTTATATCCCAGGCACATATTCTGTTCAAGATCTAAAACTTCTATATTAAACTTTATTTTTCTGTCCTGTAATTAGGATAATAGAGATTCAGATGTGGCACAGTAATTACTGATTTATAAAGATTATCTTTTTCTTCACACAATGCATATTTCAAATTCTTTTAAGGAGGAGGAATATTGCAGAGTGAGCCAGAAATTCACTCTTGCTGTCCATCATAAACAAAATACCAATTTCTTTTCACTTTTCTGTCTATTAAAAGTCACAAAGAAAAGCTTGCTACTATCATCAAACCATAAAATCAAAACACATATAGAATGACAGTTAACAAAAGTAGCTCACGTGGCGAAATTGTTAAGATCTTTATTATTGAACGTCGTCAAACTTAATTATCAAAATGTGAACACTGTGTAAATCCCTTTTGTCACCTTACATCAAGTCTCACTATTTTAACCTCTATTGTATCCCTCTTACTGAAACGTACTAGACATAACAAACATCACACAAACATAAAATACACAAAATATTGACACCACATACAAAAAAAGGAAAACAGAAGAAAAAAAGAACTAAGTTCTGAGACTTCTTGTGATTCCACAGGCATGGGGCGGATTTTCAAGGTTACGCACGTATTACGTGCGTAACCTTGAAAACCTGCTCCTGTGCACGCCGAGCCTATTTTGCATAGGCCCGGTGACGCGCACAAACCCCGGGACGCGCGTATGTCCCAGGGCTTGAAAAAAGGGGTGGGGAGTGGGCGGGCAGTCCGTGGGCGTGGCGGGGGTGGGACCGAGGCCTCCGGTACAGCGGCCATGCCCAGAGGCAGGCGCAACTTATTTAACAAAGGTAGGGGGGAGTTTAGATAGGGCTGGGGGGCAGGTTAGGTAGGGGAAGGGAGGGGAAGGTGGAGGGAGGCGGAAGGAAAGTTCCCTCCGAGGCCATTCCCTCCAAGGCCGCTCTGATTTCAGAGCGGCCTTGGAGAGAATGGGGAAAGCCATAGGGGCTCCCCTAGGGCTCGGCGCACGCAAGGTGCACAAATGTGCACCCCCTTGCTCGCTCCGACCCCGGATTTTCTAACATGCGCGCGGCTGCGTGCACGTTAGAAAATCGGGCGTAGATTTGTGCGTGCTGGGTTACACGCACAAATCTACGGCCGAGTGTATTTCTTAAAATCCGGCCCATAATGTATTTAATTTGGTGTCCTTGCTATTTATGTTATATAGGCAACATGATCCATAAGTTGAAAACATGGATTCAGGAACACATTAGCTCTATTAGACGTGGCAAACTGGAAGCGTCTTTGGTTTACAGATGTAGGAAAAAATTGACCAACTGTATATAAATAAGTGGTACGGACAGAATTTATTAAAAGCCAATCTTTATTCTACTATGGTCAAAATTTAAAAAAGGTTTTTTATATAGAGACAGAAACCTCAGAACTGGTAAACCTTGTATTTTTTTGCAAAGGTTTTTGAAGAACCAGTAAGTTCGATCATAGGTTTCCTGTTGTCTCTTTTTTTGTTTTTTCTTTAAAAAGATTTTTAACTTATATATATCTTATTGGACATAATGTTCTAAATGTGTAGTGAAACTTGACATATTATGTTAAAGTGAACTTCCCTTACAGTTTTGTGTTACCATTAGTAGCACAGCCGTAATTTTCTGGCTTGTAAATTTTGAGCTGATTCGGTTAATATACCATAATTTAACCTCAATGTGTATTTCATTCAAATTTTTCACTGAGAAAGTTCTTATGCCTTTTCACATTACAGAATGTCCTTTGAAAACAATGTCCGTATCAACTTGGGAATACAGCCCAGGTTGGAGCAGGCAAAATAGTTGTTGTAACTTTATGCCTTTAGACAAAATGACATAGTTTGAAGACTTATTGCTTTGCCTTCTATAATGTAGCACTAATTTTGTAAACTTGTTGCAATATGAATGTTTCAAAACAAGTCTGTGCTTATAATCCCCGCCACAGTGTTGCACTTATCTTTCAAACTTGTTGCGATATCTTTCACCGCTTGAAACAAGTGTGTGCCTAGAATCGCCAACGTCAACGAGACAGTCTCGTGAGTACAAAAAATTTGTTTCAAAATGACTAAAATTGTTATTGCTTTAAGGAAATTAATATTTTTCTGTTATCCTGCTGTTATCCTGCTGTTTCTTAGAATCTGCCCTGAAGAAACTACATGTGAAACGTTGACGTTGGCGATTCTAGGCACACACTTGTTTCAAGCGGTGAAAGATATCGCAACAAGTTTGAAAGATAAGTGCAACACTGTGGCGGGGATTATAAGCACAGACTTGTTTTGAAACATTCATACTGCAACAAGTTTACAAAATTAGTGCTACATTATAGAAGGCAAAGCAATAAGTCTTCAAACTATGTCATTTTGTCTAAAGGCATAAAGTTACAACAACTATTTTGCCTGCTCCAACCTGGGCTGTATTCCCAAGTTGATACGGACATTGTTTTCAAAGGACATTCTGTAATGTGAAAAGGCATAAGAACTTTCTCAGTGAAAAATTTGAATGAAATACACATTGAGGTTAAATTATGGTATATTAACCGAATCAGCTCAAAATTTACAAGCCAGAAAATTACGGCTGTGCTACTAATGGTAACACAAAACTGTAAGGGAAGTTCACTTTAACATAATATGTCAAGTTTCACTAAACATTTAGAACATTATGTCCAATAAGATATATATAAGTTAAAAATCTTTTTAAAGAAAAAAACAAAAAAAGAGACAACAGGAAACCTATGATCGAACTTACTGGTTCTTCAAAAACCTTTGCAAAAAAATACAAGGTTTACCAGTTCTGAGGTTTCTGTCTCTATATAAAAAACCTTTTTTAAATTTTGACCATAGTAGAATAAAGATTGGCTTTTAATAAATTCTGTCCGTACCACTTATTTATATACAGCTGGTCAATTTTTTCCTTTGATATATTAGAGACCAGCTGATCCCAATTCTTTTGTCTGTTTACAGATGTAGGAGCCATGCATAGAGAGGAAGCATTTCTGAGCTGCTGACATGAATGGAACTGAGATAATATCCGCTAGCCAGAAGTGTAAATAGCTTCTCCTACCAGAAGATGGCACTATAACCCACTGTGACATGTTAGGCAATCAGATCTTTTTTCTTCTTTATGGACTGATTTCCTTCTTTGGCTTAATGCTGTTTTGTATTATTTAGTTATCTTGGTTGCTATCTGTTATAATAAATTATTCCAAACACAACTCAGTTGTAAGTCTCATAGAAATGCGACAGCAGAAAAAGGCAATTTGGCCCTCTGTAGTCTGCCCATCCACTCAACTAATTCTGGATTTCAGTTCCCATCACTCCCTCACGGCGTTCCCTGTGTTTACGCCATGCTTTCTTGAATTCAGATACTGGGGTTTTTCTCCACTACCTCCACTGAGCTTTTCCATACATCAATAACTCTTTCTGTAAGGAAATATTTCCTAAGATTACCCCAGAGTAATCTGTTGCTTTAATATTATTTTTTATATAGCGTGCCACTCCTCCTCACTTCCTAGTCCTTGTAACCTGTATAACTATATCCCGGTCATGGTTTTCCATGGACCACAACTCCATGACATCCACTACATCCAAATTAGCTTCTTCCATGGCTGCCTCTAGATCCGGGATTTTGTTCTCCATACCATGAGCATTAGCGAATACAATTTCCAGAGGGTGTCCTTTCTTCCCATTTCTATACAAAGATTTAATGTTTTACTTACCTTAGGGTTCTGTTCACCCATTCCCAGCGATCCTAGTTTAAAATCCTCCTCGGTTGCTTTGCCGGTCTGTGTTGGAAGAGTCTGTGCCCCCTCTTTGACAGGTGGACCCCAGCCCTCCTCAATGGTCATTGAAACGTCACCCCATGATCCAGGAAGCCAAAACAGTTTTGTCAACGCCATCTATACCAGGGCTTCTCAGACTGTAAGCTGGGAACCCAAATGGGGTCACAAAACCTTCAGCTGGGGTCACAAATGCCACAAATGGCAGCACTTGTCACGCAGCAACAGCAGCATTAGTAGTGGAAGTCAGCGTGTGGTCAGTGAGGAAGTATGCACTCACAGGTCCTGAAATGCCAGCACTTGCCACGCAGCAGCAGCAGCATTAGTAGTGGAAGTCAGCGTGTGGTCAGTGAGGCAGTATGCACTCACAGGTCCTGAAATGGCAGCACTTGTCACGCAGCAGCAGCAGCAGCATTAGTAGTAGACGTCAGCGTGTGGTCAGTGAGGCAGTATGCACTCACAGGTCCTGAAATGGCAGCACTTGTCACGCAGCAGCAGCATTAGTAGTAGAAGTCAGCGTGTGGTCAGTGAGGCAGTATGCACTCACAGGTCCTGAAATAGCAGCACTTGTCACACAGCAGCAGCAGCAGCATTAGTAGTGGAAGTCAGCGTGTGGTCAGTGAGGCAGTATGCACTCACAGGTCCTGAAATGCCAGCACTTGTCATGCAGCAGCAGCAGCAGCATTAGTAGTGGAAGTCAGCGTGTGGTCAGTGAGGCAGTATGCACTCACAGGTCCTGAAATGGCAGCACTTGTCACACAGCAGCAGCAGCAGCATTAGTAGTGGAAGTCAGTGTGTGGTCAGTGAGGCAGTATGCACTCACAGGTCCTGAAATGCCAGCACTTGTCACACAGCAGCAGCAGCAGCAGCATTAGTAGTGGAAGTCAGCGTGTGGTCAGTGAGGCAGTATGCACTCACAGGTCCTGAAATGCCAGCACTTGTCACGCAGCAGCAGCAGCATTAGTAGTGGAAGTCAGTGTGTGGTCAGTGAGGCAGTATGCACTCACAGTCCCTGAAATGGCAGCACTTGTCACACAGCAGCAGCAGCAGCATTAGTAGTGGAAGTCAGCGTGTGGTCAGTGGGGCAGTATGCACTCACAGCTCCTGAAATGGCAGCACTTGTCACACAGCAGCAGCAGCAGCAGCATTAGTAGTGGAAGTCAGTGTGTGGTCAGTGAGGCAGTATGCACTCACAGGTCCTGAAATGGCAGCACTTGTCACGCAGCAGCAGCATTAGTAGTAGAAGTCAGCGTGTGGTCAGTGAGGCAGTATGCACTCACAGGTCCTGAAAAAGCAGCACTTGTCACACAGCAGCAGCAGCAGCAGCAGCATTAGTAGTGGAAGTCAGCGTGTGCTCAGTGAGGCAGTATGCACTCACAGGTCCTGAAATGGCAGCACTTGTCACACAGCAGCAGCAGCAGCATTAGTAGTGGAAGTCAGTGTGTGGTCAGTGAGGCAATATGCACTCACAGGTCCTGAAATGCCAGCACTTGTCACACAGCAGCAGCAGCAGCAGCATTAGTAGTGGAAGTCAGCGTGTGGTCAGTGAGGCAGTATGCACTCACAGGTCCTGAAATGCCAGCACTTGTCATGCAGCAGCAGCAGCAGCATTAGTAGTGGAAGTCAGCGTGTGGTCAGTGAGGCAGTATGCACTCACAGGTCCTGAAATGGCAGCACTTGTCACACAGCAGCAGCAGCAGCATTAGTAGTGGAAGTCAGTGTGTGGTCAGTGAGGCAGTATGCACTCACAGGTCCTGAAATGCAGCACTTGTCACACAGCAGCAGGCAGCAGCAGCAGCATTAGTAGTGGAAGTCAGCGTGTGGTCAGTGAGGCAGTATGCACTCACAGGTCCTGAAATGCCAGCACTTGTCACGCAGCAGCAGCAGCAGCAGCATTAGTAGTGGAAGTCAGCGTGTGGTCAGTGAGGCAGTATGCACTCACAGGTCCTGAAATGGCAGCACTTGTCACACAGCAGCAGCAGCAGAAGCAGCAGCAGCATTAGTAGTGGAAGTCAGCGTGTGGTCAGTGAGGCAGTATGCACTCACAGGTCCTGAAATGCCAGCACTTGTCACGCAGCAGCAGCAGCATTAGTAGTGGAAGTCAGCGTGTGGTCAGTGAGGCAGTATGCACTCACAGGTCCTGAAATGGCAGCACTTGTCACGCAGCAGCAGCAGCATTAGTAGTAGACGTCAGCGTGTGGTCAGTGAGGCAGTATGCACTCACAGGTCCTAAAATGGCAGCACTTGTCACGCAGCAGCAGCATTAGTAGTAGAAGTCAGCGTGTGGTCAGTGAGGCAGTATGCACTCACAGGTCCTGAAAAAGCAGCACTTGTCACACAGCAGCAGCAGCAGCAGCAGCATTAGTAGTGGAAGTCAGCGTGTGCTCAGTGAGGCAGTATGCACTCACAGGTCCTGAAATGGCAGCACTTGTCACACAGCAGCAGCAGCAGCATTAGTAGTGGAAGTCAGTGTGTGGTCAGTGAGGCAATATGCACTCACAGGTCCTGAAATGCCAGCACTTGTCACACAGCAGCAGCAGCAGCAGCAGCATTAGTAGTGGAAGTCAGCGTGTGGTCAGTGAGGCAGTATGCACTCACAGGTCCTGAAATGCCAGCACTTGTCACGCAGCAGCAGCAGCATTAGTAGTGGAAGTCAGTGTGTGGTCAGTGAGGCAGTATGCACTCACAGTCCCTGAAATGGCAGCACTTGTCACACAGCAGCAGCAGCAGCAGCATTAGTAGTGGAAGTCAGCGTGTGGTCAGTGGGGCAGTATGCACTCACAGCTCCTGAAATGGCAGCACTTGTCACACAGCAGCAGCAGCATTAGTAGTGGAAGTCAGTGTGTGGTCAGTGAGGCAGTATGCACTCACAGGTCCTGAAATGGCAGCACTTGTCACACAGCAGCAGCAGCATTAGTAGTGGAAGTCAGCGTGTGGTCAGTGAGGCAGTATGCACTCACAGGTCCTGAAATGCCAGCACTTGTCACGCAGCAGCAGCAGCATTAGTAGTGGAAGTCAGTGTGTGGTCAGTGAGGCAGTATGCACTCACAGTCCCTGAAATGGCAGCACTTGTCACACAGCAGCAGCAGCAGCATTAGTAGTGGAAGTCAGCGTGTGGTCAGTGAGGCAGTATGCACTCACAGGTCCTGAAATGGCAGCACTTGTCACACAGCAGCAGCATTAGTAGTGGAAGTCAGCGTGTGGTCAGTGAGGCAGTATGCACTCACAGGTCCTGAAATGGCAGCACTTGTCACACAGCAGCAGCAGCATTAGTAGTGGAAGTCAGCGTGTGGTCAGTGAGGAAGTATGCACTCACAGGTCCTGAAATGGCAGCACTTGTCACACAGCAGCAGCAGCAGCATTAGTAGTGGAAGTCAGTGCGTGGTCAGTGAGGCAGTATGCACTCACAGGCCCTGAAATGGCAGCACTTGTCACGCAGCAGCAGCATTAGTAGTGGAAGTCAGCGTGTGGTCAGTGAGGCAGTATGCACTCACAGGTCCTGAAATGGCAGCACTTGTCACACAGCAGCAGCATTAGTAGTGGAAGTCAGCGTGTGGTCAGTGAGGCAGTATGAACTCACAGATCCTGAAATGGCAGCATTTGTCACGCAGCAGCAGCAGCATTAGTAGTGGAAGTCAGCGTGTGGTCAGTGAGGCAGTATGCACTCACAGGTCCTGAAATGCCAGCACTTGTCACGCAGCAGCAGCAGCATTAGTAGTGGAAGTCAGCGTGTGGTCAGTGAGGCAGTATGCACTCACAGGTCCTGAAATGCCAGCACTTGTCACGCAGCAGCAGCAGCAGCAGCATTAGTAGTGGAAGTCAGCGTGTGGTCAGTGAGGGAGTATGCACTCACAGGTCCTGAAATGGCAGCACTTGTCACACAGCAGCAGCAGCAGCAGCATTAGTAGTGGAAGTCAGTGTGTGGTCAGTGAGGCAGTATGCACTCACAGTCACTGAAATGGCAGCACTTGTCACACAGCAGCAGCAGCAGCATTAGTAGTGGAAGTCAGCGTGTGGTCAGTGAGGCAGTATGCACTCACAGGTCCTGAAATGGCAGCACTTGTCACACAGCAGCAGCATTAGTAGTGGAAGTCAGCGTGTGGTCAGTGAGGCAGTATGCACTCACAGGTCCTGAAATGGCAGCACTTGTCACACAGCAGCAGCAGCATTAGTAGTGGAAGTCAGCGTGTGGTCAGTGAGGAAGTATGCACTCACAGGTCCTGAAATGGCAGCACTTGTCACACAGCAGCAGCAGCAGCATTAGTAGTGGAAGTCAGTGCGTGGTCAGTGAGGCAGTATGCACTCACAGGCCCTAAAATGGCAGCACTTGTCACGCAGCAGCAGCATTAGTAGTGGAAGTCAGCGTGTGGTCAGTGAGGCAGTATGCACTCACAGGTCCTGAAATGGCAGCACTTGTCACACAGCAGCAGCATTAGTAGTGGAAGTCAGCGTGTGGTCAGTGAGGCAGTATGAACTCACAGGTCCTGAAATGGCAGCATTTGTCACGCAGCAGCAGCAGCATTAGTAGTGGAAGTCAGCGTGTGGTCAGTGAGGCAGTATGCACTCACAGGTCCTGAAATGCCAGCACTTGTCACGCAGCAGCAGCAGCATTAGTAGTGGAAGTCAGCGTGTGGTCAGTGAGGCAGTATGCACTCACAGGTCCTGAAATGGCAGCACTTGTCACACAGCAGCAGCATTAGTAGTGGAAGTCAGCGTGTGGTCAGTGAGGCAGTATGAACTCACAGGTCCTGAAATGGCAGCATTTGTCACGCAGCAGCAGCAGCATTAGTAGTGGAAGTCAGCGTGTGGTCAGTGAGGCAGTATGCACTCACAGGTCCTGAAATGCCAGCACTTGTCACGCAGCAGCAGCAGCATTAGTAGTGGAAGTCAGCGTGTGGTCAGTGAGGCAGTATGCACTCACAGGTCCTGAAATGGCAGCACTTGCCACACAGCAGCAGCATTAGTAGTGGAAGTCAGCGTGTGGTCAGTGAGGCAGTATGCACTCACAGGTCCTGAAATGCCAGCACTTGTCACGCAGCAGCAGCAGCAGCAGCATTAGTAGTGGAAGTCAGCGTGTGGTCAGTGAGGGAGTATGCACTCACAGGTCCTGAAATGGCAGCACTTGTCACACAGCAGCAGCAGCAGCATTAGTAGTGGAAGTCAGTGTGTGGTCAGTGAAGCAGTATGCACTCACAGTCACTGAAATGGCAGCACTTGTCACACAGCAGCAGCAGCAGCATTAGTAGTGGAAGTCAGCGTGTGGTCAGTGAGGCAGTATGCACTCACAGGTCCTGAAATGGCAGCACTTGTCACACAGCAGCAGCATTAGTAGTGGAAGTCAGCGTGTGGTCAGTGAGGCAGTATGCACTCACAGGTCCTGAAATGGCAGCACTTGTCACACAGCAGCAGCAGCATTAGTAGTGGAAGTCAGCGTGTGGTCAGTGAGGAAGTATGCACTCACAGGTCCTGAAATGGCAGCACTTGTCACACAGCAGCAGCAGCAGCATTAGTAGTGGAAGTCAGTGCGTGGTCAGTGAGGCAGTATGCACTCACAGGCCCTAAAATGGCAGCACTTGTCACGCAGCAGCAGCATTAGTAGTGGAAGTCAGCGTGTGGTCAGTGAGGCAGTATGCACTCACAGGTCCTGAAATGGCAGCACTTGTCACACAGCAGCAGCATTAGTAGTGGAAGTCAGCGTGTGGTCAGTGAGGCAGTATGAACTCACAGGTCCTGAAATGGCAGCATTTGTCACGCAGCAGCAGCAGCATTAGTAGTGGAAGTCAGCGTGTGGTCAGTGAGGCAGTATGCACTCACAGGTCCTGAAATGCCAGCACTTGTCACGCAGCAGCAGCAGCATTAGTAGTGGAAGTCAGCGTGTGGTCAGTGAGGCAGTATGCACTCACAGGTCCTGAAATGGCAGCACTTGTCACACAGCAGCAGCATTAGTAGTGGAAGTCAGCGTGTGGTCAGTGAGGCAGTATGAACTCACAGGTCCTGAAATGGCAGCATTTGTCACGCAGCAGCAGCAGCATTAGTAGTGGAAGTCAGCGTGTGGTCAGTGAGGCAGTATGCACTCACAGGTCCTGAAATGCCAGCACTTGTCACGCAGCAGCAGCAGCATTAGTAGTGGAAGTCAGCGTGTGGTCAGTGAGGCAGTATGCACTCACAGGTCCTGAAATGGCAGCACTTGCCACACAGCAGCAGCATTAGTAGTGGAAGTCAGCGTGTGGTCAGTGAGGCAGTATGCACTCACAGGTCCTGAAATGGCAGCACTTGTCACGCAGCAGCAGCATTAGTAGTAGAAGTCAGCGTGTTGTCAGTGAGGCAGTATGCCCTCACAGGTCCTGAAATGGCAGCACTTGTCACGCAGCAGCAGCATTAGTAGTGGAAGTCAGCGTGTGGTCAGTGGGGCAGTATGCACTCACAGGTCCTGAAATGGCAGCACTTGTCACACAGCAGCAGCAGCAGCAGCAGCATTAGTAGTGGAAGTCAGCGTGTGGTCAGTGAGGCAGTATGCACTCACAGGTCCTGAAATGCCAGCACTTCTCACGCAGCAGCAGCATTAGTAGTAGAAGTCAGCGTGTTGTCAGTGAGGCAGTATGCACTCACAGGTCCTGAAATGGCAGCACTTGTCAAGCAGCAGCAGCATTAGTAGTGGAAGTCAGCGTGTGGTCAGTGGAGGCAGTATGCACTCACAGGTCCTGAAATGGCAGCACTTGTCACACAGCAGCAGCAGCAGCAGCATTAGTAGTGGAAGTCAGCGTGTGGTCAGTGAGGCAGTATGCACTCACAGGTCCTGAAATGGCAGCACTTGTCACGCAGCAGCAGCATTAGTAGTGGAAGTCAGCGTGTGGTCAGTGGGGCAGTATGCACTCACAGGTCCTGAAATGGCAGCACTTGTCACACAGCAGCAGCAGCAGCAGCAGCAGCATTAGTAGTGGAAGTCAGCGTGTGGTCAGTGAGGCAGTATGCACTCACAGGTCCTGAAATGCCAGCACTTGTCACGCAGCAGCAGCAGCAGCAGCAGCATTAGTAGTGGAAGTCAGCGTGTGGTCAGTGAGGGAGTATGCACTCACAGGTCCTGAAATGGCAGCACTTGTCACACAGCAGCAGCAGCAGCATTAGTAGTGGAAGTCAGCGTGTGGTCAGTGAGGCAGTATGCACTCACAGGTCCTGAAATGCCAGCACTTGTCACGCAGCAGCAGCAGCATTAGTAGTGGAAGTCAGCGTGTGGTCAGTGAGGCAGTATGCACTCACAGGTCCTGAAATGGCAGCACTTGCCACACAGCAGCAGCATTAGTAGTGGAAGTCAGCGTGTGGTCAGTGAGGCAGTATGCACTCACAGGTCCTGAAATGGCAGCACTTGTCACGCAGCAGCAGCATTAGTAGTAGAAGTCAGCGTGTTGTCAGTGAGGCAGTATGCACTCACAGGTCCTGAAATGGCAGCACTTGTCACGCAGCAGCAGCATTAGTAGTGGAAGTCAGCGTGTGGTCAGTGGGGCAGTATGCACTCACAGGTCCTGAAATGGCAGCACTTGTCACACAGCAGCAGCAGCAGCAGCATTAGTAGTGGAAGTCAGCGTGTGGTCAGTGAGGCAGTATGCACTCACAGGTCCTGAAATGGCAGCACTTGTCACGCAGCAGCAGCATTAGTAGTAGAAGTCAGCGTGTTGTCAGTGAGGCAGTATGCACTCACAGGTCCTGAAATGGCAGCACTTGTCACGCAGCAGCAGCATTAGTAGTGGAAGTCAGCGTGTGGTCAGTGAGGCAGTATGCACTCACAGGTCCTGAAATGGCAGCACTTGTCACAGCAGCAGCAGCAGCAGCATTAGTAGTGGAAGTCAGCGTGTGGTCAGTGAGGCAGTATGCACTCACAGGTCCTGAAATGCCAGCACTTGTCACGCAGCAGCAGCAGCATTAGTAGTGGAAGTCAGCGTGTGGTCAGTGAGG